>NW_003852465.1:2501304-2524177 GCF_000181295.1 Otolemur garnettii
CTTTTGTATGAATAGAATCACATAGTAGGCTTCTTTTATTTGACATTGTATTTTGACATTCTCTTATTTTGTTGCATATAATTAATTGTAGTTTATTCATTCTCCTAGCTGGGTAGCATTGTAGCATTTCACGGACTATGCCACAGTTTAATGATCAGTTTACCATCAGGAGAATAGCCAACTCGAGTCTGGGCTACTACAATAATAATGCTCTCTTCAGAGCCAAAGAGTGCTCTTTTTACATGTCTTTTGGTGAACATATGGAGGTTTGACAATTAAGTTCACAAACTCATCCTAGGAAAGGGCTACATACCTCATTGCTGAATATCACGAAGGTCACCTCTGAAGTACTCCTCCTGGCAATCTGTGCACTGACACCAGTGCCTAGTCCACACTTCAAAGCAATTTTGGAACCTCCTTCTCTGAAATGGCCATCAGAACTGTTGTCATATTACCATTGATATTGGGAATGTTATTAAAATATCTTTCTTTCAATATTTCCATCATCTTCAGATAAAGAAAAAATTCATTGTCTTCAGATAAAGAAAAAAGTTATTATGGGCCAGCTCAGATGAATAGGGAGGGTGTTCCAATACATTTATTTGTTTGCTGGCTAACCAGCCCCTCACAGACAGTGCCAAGCGAGCTGGTACCTTCTCGTGATGCAAGAGCCATGATTTGTTGGCTGAGAGTTTTAGTGAAGGTCTTCCCAAGTGTTTCTCTATCAGTGTGTACTTGGTCTGCTACACTTCCCACAGTCAGTGATTCTGATGCAAAGTTCAATTAATTTTTATCATGTTTTTATCAGTTCTGCTCCTCACTGGCTGCCCTGACTCTTCGTCAGTGACATTTTCTCTCCCCTCAGATAAATGCTTAATCTATTTGTACACTATTGTTTTCTTCATGGCTTTATTCTCATCAGCTTGGACTAACACAGCCTTGATTTCATTTCCACTCTCGGAAAGCTTAATAAGAAATTTATGAAGGTTTGTTTGTTGCTCTCATTCAAGCTCTGACATTTTTGCGACCACACACAAAAACACACAATAAGAATAATGAACACCACTCTGCAAGACACAACCACAGATCAACATAAACACAGCAGTGAGGCACTGAGACATCAAGGTTATAAAGCCTTACCAAGTTGTTTGTACAGTGCTGCCAAAGTTAAGGGCATGGTGGCAAGTTCATGCACTTACTTGTTAGAGGTTGTATGCACACATTTCTGATGCATGTGTTGTTGACATATGCAAGAACATATGCACAGAGACCTAAGAGAGTATATTTGCAGAGTCATAAGATATGTACATGCTCATCTTTAATAATTATTGTCAAACAGATTTTTTTAAATCATTGCAGCAATTTATATTCTTGCCAGCAGTGTCTTAGAATTCCAGTTACTCCGCATACTTGCAAAGATTTGGCGTAAGTGTATCTTTCTTAATTTTTCATCTAGAGAAATGGTGTATACAGATGGATCTGGCAATTCCTTGATGTCTAATGAATTTAAACAAAACTTTATTTGTTTATTGGTCATTTTAATACTGTCTTGGGAAGTACCTGTTCCATCTATGATGAGCCTGGAAATTTTACCTTGTGCTGTGATTTCAACATCCAGCACACTGCTTGGCACTCAACAGGTACGCAGCTATTTGATGAGTGACTTAGTACATAATTAGTATCCTTGTAGACTTCTACAAGGATAAAGCGAATTAGCACTACTATTAAAACTCCATGCTTGACTTATATGATTTATACAATAAATATGTATTAAATGGATGAAAAAAATGTTTCCTAAGTTTCTTTTGGGTATGTATCTATCACAAAGCATTTAAATGCTTCCCATCTAACTCTGTTTCTTTCTAGAGAAGCAGTGATTTTGTGTTTCTTTGGGCATTATTGTGTTTGATCATCATGACATGCTCAACTTTTTATGTTCCTTTTTTTGTGGGGCCTTACACTACCTGTCTCCCTTCACTATTCTTTGTTATCATGTCACAAAGATTCGCAGGATCCCTGAACAAATACTTGTGGCCTAGATACACTGTTTGCAAATCCTTTTACTTTCCTGCATGCGTGGGCGTTATTTTTTCAGAGGCATGATTCTTTCCAGAAGATAAGAATGATCCAACTTCTTTGTTTTTCTTCTTACTCGAGGTTTCAGTTAGACGTTTTATAAGACAGAACTTTATAATATGTATCGTGTCTTAGACAGGTATAAGTTTTCTTTGGATCCAAAATAGAACTCCAGTAATGTCAGTGATAAGTTCTATTGATTCAGAATTAAGTCACTGAGGCATATTAAGTTAGCCCTAAGATAAAGATAGATTTCCTGGCATATCGTTAGTAAGACAGAATCTTAGGGCTGATGTAATGGGTTGGCTCTGAATTGTTACGTAGTAAACAATTGACAAATTACTTTCATATTATGGCAAAAAGAAATGCTGTATTTTATATATTCTATATTTAATATGATTCTAGCAGTATTTTATGTTACTAATATGGGATTGTGAACTATCAAATAAATTGACTGTAGTTCATATGTATATGTCTAATACAGTGAGAATTCACAAAATACATCTCAACATATAATATAAAATTATACCTAAAGGCTATTTCTATTCAGTCATCATGATTAAAATGAGGCTGATTATAGCGACTAAAACTAGCTACCATTATAGTCTTTATTGTATGCCAAACACTAAGATAAGAGCTACATGGGATAAACATGGAGGGGCAGTGAAAGGATTCCAGTGAATCACGACTTACATTTTGCTGTGGTTCAACTTTGTCACGACTGAGGAACAAATATTGGTTGGATAATTTATCGGAATAGTCACCCTGCACTAGCACGTCATGGAGACCTGGGGAGTTCGTGGCTATAACAACTTTTTAGGCCAGAAAGTAAAATTCAAATTAATTACAGTGTTAGACAAGTTTACTACTTAATAATAATAAAAAATTGAGGAAATACAGTGATCATTATATCTTTTCTTGTAGCATTTAGAGTTTTAATAGATTTCATTGTCAAAAGATCGCAAAGCACTCAGTGGGGCAGGTTATATATAATTCATCACTAGCTTCAAATGCCCTGTCTTCTGTTTTCAGCTTTATAAACATTAACCTGGTGTCCACTATTGCCTCTATTCCTGGGATTCACGTGTTAAATCTCAGGATTCCTCATGTACTGGACATGTCTAGCCTGCTTACAACACAAGTCCCTAAGAGTAAACTTTACAATAAAACTTGCCTGTTTGGTTCAAGGGAACATTTTAAATTCAACTTTAGAAATTACTTGAAGAGAGTTTCTTTTTGCTTTGAGAGTGATTCCCAAAGTTCAATATATCAGATGCTTTTTTAAAATGAAAAGAGAAACCACACTAATCTAAGTCTCCATCTCTTCTAAGACAGGGGTTCTCAACCTGTGGGTTGCGACCCCTTTGTAACAATGAAAATACATCGAGGTATTACGAAGGTTGAGAACCACTGTTCTAAGAGATTTATCAGAAATATTTGTATCCTTTTAGGGATTTAAGTTTCTAATCTTTGTTAATTATTTAACCAGTAGTAGCTGAAGAAACTTGACCTTTCAGAGTGATCACAACCTAATGTGTTTTCTTATCATCTTTACTATGTTCAAATTAATCTTTTACATACTATCGTAGTTTTGAAATAATCAGAATCAAGGAAGAATATATGGAGATTGTTTAATAAAAGCTTGAACATATGATCTAGAGAAAACACACTTTGTAATCTTTTCTCCTCAGTTAGAAGAGCTTGATGGTACAAGGCTACTTTTTTGTTCTCTGAGGAAAGGAAGGTATTAAGGAACGAAAATGAGGATTGTTAATTTTTACAAATATATTCTCTTGTTCTTATGAGTTGGTTTTTCTTTTCTTTTCTCTTCATTTTTTCTTTCCTTTTTTTTCTCCCTTCCCTTGTCTTCTCTTCCCTTCCCTCCTCTTCTCTCTCTCTCTCTCTCTCTCTCTCTTTCTTTCTTATGGTTTTTTTTTTTGGAGGGGGGAAGAGATCTTCCAAAAGGTTTGCATGTACAAGATAATGAATTTTCACCTTCATTTGTTCAGGCTGTGTGTTAAATGAGGTTAAGAAGGTACTTCAATATTGTGACTTTCTCTGCGTGTGTGTATTTGTGTACCCTGTGTGTGTGTGTGTGTTTGTGAGTGTGTGTGAGTGCGTGTGTTTTCTCTCTCTTTGCCAGGCCTGACGGTAATGTGTCAAAACTCTTTCAGATAATGTTGTATTCTTTGGAAAGAGCTAGGATGCTGCAGGAATGGCTAAATGAATAAATCACTGGAAGCAGTGGTTTATTTTGAGCGGAAGTGAGCTAAATAAAAACCAACAGTTACTCTGGTGAGCCTTCTAAAAGATCATTTAGACACAGATGAAGACATCTGAAAATTAGGCATCATTGTCTTTATCAATAAGCACAATATTGGTGGCACATTTTCTATTTGCAATGTTCAAGAAATAACTATGGATTATGTAGAATTTTTATTGATATCTTTTGGGGGAAGTGTTAAAATATACTGAAAATCTTAAAGCATTCTTAGAAATGCAGGAAAGTTATCAGGCTTTACTGCTCATTTTCCGTAACTGTTAGATATTTTTAAAATGTCACAATGTGAGAAATGCTTTAAATAATTGTATTTGTTTACAGCTGGTTGAAAAAATAAGACCAAGATGGAAAAAAAAAGTGTTATTACAAACAGGATTTTCTTTTGGGGGTGATTTCCTAGAAATTCTGAAATGCACATATAAATGTGAGCTTACCCGGTGATCAAAGTGTGAGCTCACTCTTTCACGGTCCCTGTGCAGGTCCCCGTGTGTACAGGTAGACAAGGGTTTTGCTGAAGGTTTATAGTCTCAGAGCTGCTGAAACCGTATCTAAGGTTTCAAATCCTTTTAGAACTTTCTGTGTCAAAACAAAAACCCTAAAGTCTGAAAATAGTGAACTCATTTTTATTCCTCATGACTGAAAGCCATTCTGTCTATTATTTATAGCTCTTCTCTGTGTCAAACTGTTATTCAAATGTAATCTCTACAACATTGTCAGTTTTATATATAAATTACATTTATATGACGCCAGGAAATACAAATAAATCATAATTTAGAAGAATCAGAATCCAATATTTCTTTCCCTCAGCAAATACATACAATTGGAGAAATGTCAATAGTTACAGCTTCCAGAGTTGTTACACCAGGGAACTTCACCCATAGTCACTTTATTGAAAGAATTGTCAATATCGCTTTTATTCTTGAAGGGTGAGAAAAAAATGTAAGGATGTTGAAAAATTTCTGTCCAGGTTGGTATTTCAATCTTCTGAAGCCAGCTCAGGGTTGGGCTTGTTTTTAGAAGATAACTTCAGATTCTGTTGCTTCAGGAGCAATTGGGTCTTAGAGTGTCAAAGAGGTTCTTGGCTCTGCTGTATTTGGCTACGATTTCAATTTCCTTCTCTCTGTGGCACTTATAGAAAGCCTTTTAGATAGATCTTTTTTCTTTAATTATTCCTTCATTGTTGAAGAAGCTTTTCTTGGAGGTGCTTATGTGTTACCTACCATTACATGAGCAATGCTAGTGGCTTAATCAGAGAGAGAACGATTTTAATCAGAAAACCATTATCCTGAAACTGCAAACCTCGCAAAATACAAAGAGATCCAGGAAAGGGGCCACCTGTAGGTATAGTCTGCTGATTCAATAATTGGACTGTGTAAGCAGCAGGCACAGAAGCCTGTGTGTGTGAAAATGTCATTTAATTTGATGAGCTGCCTGAAGATTCATTTAGACGGAGGACAGGTCACTTTTTATCAGCCAAAATTGAAGTGAAAACATAGTTTGAAGATCATAGGCTTTAACAAGACGAGAGACCCACCAGGATGCCATTATTTGCACATTCACCTGTAGATGTTTGTCTGTTTGTCTATCAGTGGCTCTGTTCTGTGTTATTTCCTTTATGGGATACCTGGCCCCTTACATATGATTCCTAGAATAGGTATATGTGCCTTAAGTTTAATTGGACGTAGAGGCTCCATTTGCATTTTTTGCTGTTTTCTTGCATTTCACTGTACCCTAGAACAGAATGATCCTGTGCCAATCAGCCTAATGATAAGGAGCTCAATGTCATTTTAACTCAGTCTGACCCTCAACTGGTACATATTCCAAAACCTTTGTGAGCCATACTTAAACTATAGTTATTACAGGAGTATAAAGACCCTTGTGGATATTTAAACATTTGTTTTGCTCAAGCTAAAATATTGCTACCATATACATTACAGCATTGGTGCAATGGTAATTTTCTCTCACTTGTTTTTTTAATGCTTTGTTTTGTTCTATTTGTGAACTAGTAGTTATACAAAAAGGTTCTTGTTCAGACATATATTTCCCTCCCACTATTCTTATTTTATATTATTCCAAGATGAGTACCTGTGGCCTTTAAATGTGGAAAAATTGACAGACCCTTGTTACTTTTGATGTCTTTTATGTAAGAATGGCTGCTTGGAATTAACTTGATAATATCTATGGCAAAAGACTTACTCTCTAATTCTCTTTTTTAAAATATTCATTTTCTCATTCATTTAATAAATCCTTAGCTAGTTTCTCCTGTGAGCCAGCTACTGTGCTGCTAAGTACTAGGTACCCTACACCTAAGGAACTATAATTATGGTGAAATAATAGGGGCAGCCATTAAACCAACAGTAACTTACACATTGTTGTAAATGTGTGAAAGAAAAGTTCTAGCTGTTGTTTGAGGCAATAATGATGCTGCATTGAGGTGCCTTTTATTTAGAAGATCAAGCACATCTTTGAGGAGTGACATTTATAGCGTAACTTGAAATATGAACAGATGTGAGCTAGATAAGGATTTGGGGACAGAGCTTTTTAAATAGATGAATATGTGTAAAAGCTCTGAGAAGGAGGAAAGCTCAATCTATTATAGGAATTGAAAGAAAGCTGGTTAGAAGAATGGCTGTCACTGAAGGTTAGAGAGTTTAGTGGGACTGATTCATGCAGGGTCTCACAAACAGGTTGACCACACATCTGGGTTGCCCCGGGCAGCCTTGTCGATCTGGCAAAATGATTAATAATGCCTGTATTCATTCTCAAGTGTGCCCCAAATTGATGTTAAACTATGTGGTTTAACAGGTCCCCACCCCACCTCCTGTTTATAAACAGGTTTTTTTTTTTTTTTTATATTCTAAGAAAAATAGAAACACATTGAAGTATTTAAACAGGAAAGTGACAAGATCGAATTATCAGTTTAAGAAGATCATTCTGGCTGCAATGGACCACTTTAAACTTATCACTTTAAGAAGATCATGCTGGCTTCAAGTGGATTTGAAGAATCCAGATGGAGGTGGGAGGCCCGTGTTTCAGCCAGTGGAGTATTTCCACTGTCAGATGGCGATGGTTTGGAAGGGGGTTGGCAGTGAAGACAAAGAAAACCCATGGATTCGACATGTATTCCAAGGATAGATTCAGGAGGGCCACGAACAACAGGCACCCTTCTTTTGGTCTAGCCGTAATGATGTGACCAATCGTCATTTCAGTGGACATTCACGAAGGCATGCAGTGCCCACGCTGACCATACGTTTTAGGTGGTTTCTTGATGACATATCAAGAATTCTGTTTTCTCAGCTTCCTGTCTTCTGTGTAACCTGTAGCAAGCATTTGACAGCATCCTTGCCGGTAGCCAATCTAGAAAAACAGCATAAGGCATTGGTTTGGAGCCCAGGCTCTGGACCAGAGTGGCCTGGGTTGGTTTTTAAGCTCTGTAACCTGCTGGTCCTATTATGGGAAAGTCACTGACCCTCTCTGGACCTCTAAACCCTCATCTCTAAAATGAGGATAACAACAATGCCCACCTCACAGAGTTGTTGTTAACTTTCAATGAGTGAATATTTCTAAAAACCTCAAAGCAGTGCCTGGCACATTCACAATCCCAGTAAAACTTTTGTCAAATGATTAGACACTGTGAGGTTTGTAGTCCTATTTTATCAGGGGCCTAGGGAGATAATTCTTGGTCTAAATATCTTAAATAACCTATTGGCTATGTTACCTACTTATAACTGATGAGAGGTCCCTGAAATACAAATAATAAATGGCTATCCAGATCTGAATTTGACGAGGATTTTGGCTGGAATAAATAGAAAAAAGGATTAAAGAAAGGGCTTCATTTTAAAAAGAAAAATGTGTGTAGGCTCAGTTTTTTCAGGCTATTTATTTAGCATATGATTTTATGCCTCAGCCAACCTAAAACTAGAACTACATTTATGAAATGCTGGAGTTGAAGTCCATTCCGGATAACTTTTCTCCCCACATTCTTTTCCTGTAGAGATGTAGAGAAATTAAGCGGCTTTCCTAAAATCCTGCAACATAAATCTAAGGTTGCTCAAAATAGTTACAAGAGGTTCTAAGACTTGAGAAATCTGTGGCTTGTATTAACTGAGCAAATTTGATCATATTTTATGATGTTTATAATATCTCGATGTGGGCAAAAAAGTGTCTGAAGAGCTTTAGAAGTTCAAGGAAGTATTTTATAGTAGTAAATTCTAATAATCTCGCTTTGTAGATGAGTCTCCTTAGTTATAAAGAGCTATGAGATGTGTTTGTGAACTTAGAAGAGAAATGGGAGATGCATATATTTTTCTAGGATGGAAGACAAGCTTCTAACACAGCTGATGCCCATCTCCTGTGCCAGAGAGAATGGTGAACTGACTTTCCTAACCAAAATATTCCCCTTATCCCCTATCACATGGCTTGAAGTTCTACCATTAGAGATGCATTTCTTAATGTCTCTTGATGTTAGGGAATCCCGTAGAAAATGGAATCCCTTAGAAAAGTGGAAATTGTTTCTTGGCTACCTCAGTCTAAACACATATTGATCAGGACTGCAAGGGAAGGGTTTTCTAAATTGTAGTATAGAAATCACATGTCTCATTCTCGAAGTATTAGTGAAAAATGCAGATTCCAGAGTTCAACCTCAGACCTACTGAAATAATCTCTGAGCTATAGACTACTCAGATACTGTATTAGTCTCTAAGTAGCTGTCTTGAGAAGCCCTCAGCTCTGTGTTATAAGCTCCTCAAATTAACACTTGTATATGCTGAAGTTTGAGAACCACTTTCCTGCCATCTTAATCTGTGACAATTAGTGTAAGAATCCTAGTGAGGGTCCAAGGGATTAACACTGTCTACTTGTCTCAAACAAACAAAAAAAGTGAAAAAGTTCATTCTGTATTATAAAATTGCCATAGTACACTCACTTCTGATGTAAATTTTATGTTCATATGCCTTTGTTTCAACATATTTGTAAGTGGCTAGAAACTTGCTTATTATAACAGAATCTTATCACATATTGGCTCACCTCATGTACAGCAATTGCTGGAAGCAGTAAGTGGATCCTGAAAGGGGGCTCTCAAATGATTCAGTGGTAACTGGTTAAATGAAATAATATGAAACAAACTTACTTGTTTTATCACGAACTTCAACTCATTTCCAGCCAACATGTATTAACAAGGTTGAGGGATGCTCAAATATTTTTCTATCCATTGCTTCTTACACATGTTTATTTAATTTCTACTCCTTTATGGCAATTTCATGTATTTGGCTAAAAGGGAATAAATTTTAAATTAACTGTAGAAGCATTTCCAAAACCCTAAGCAGGTGTCTGGGGATAAAAATGTGTAGATTTATGAGAGAAGATAAGTGCTGTTTCAGTTGGGGTACACTTCCAGAGGCTGCTTTGTGTGTAAAGATACAGCCCTTGCCTTTCCAGGGGGAGGTAAGCTCAGAATTACAGAACTGAGTCCTAAAGATTTTGACAGAAGCTTAGAGAAGACACAAGAATATCCTCAGTCTAGAGGGAAATGGTAGAAAGAATTCAGGATAATAAGATGGAGGAAAGTTCTTGGAGGGCGTGGTCTCTGGCCTGAATTTGTGTGATGGGTAGGAGTCCAGTCAACATTAGAGATGGGAGGGACAGCTGGATAGTCGCAAGCCACAGATTGTATTTACTCCAGATACTACCTTTTTGTAAATATTTTGCTATTAAAGTGGAGCTCAAGGAGAAGCAGGAACCTAGTGGTGGTGTCCCAGAAGTCAAATCATGGCGTTCTTAGCTTGAAGGAAATTGGATTACATATTGGGTGAGGAGTTAGAGCTGCTACCTGACAAGCCTGAGTTTGCTTTGAGAAGAGACAAAGGTGTAAGACACACAGTCTCATGACGTGTAGGAATCAAGACACCTTGATATGGTATTCAGAAATAAGGGGTAGCATGGGTGGCTCAAAGGAGTAGGGTGCTGGCCCTCTATACCAGAGGTGCTGGGTTCAAACCCAGCCCCAGCCAAAAGAAAAAGAAAGAAAGGGTAGCTATTTGCTGTTTTGGCCTCAAATGGAATCTTTAAGTGAATATTTCAAAGCCATGTCATGCATTCCAAAAATTGTGTTTGGAATTCCATATCATCAGCAAAACTTTTTAGCTGCTGTGTCTTCTGTTCCCAATACAGAGTGGCCATCACGTTCATGTGCAATTTAAAAGTGCACAATATTTTCAATTGCACACAAACTTTATGGTCACTCGGTATAACCTACGGCATCAACGGGGAAGATTCTTCTGTGCCAGTGTGACCCTAAAATCGATCTGACTCTGCCCTTAGAGAGAACATAAGCCCAGGGGATGCTTTCCATAAAGGCCACCCTACAAAGCAGGATCCCAGGGCACAGCAGTAGCTGGGAGCGGTGTGCTGCGGGAGGGCAGCCATTAGAAGAGCTTAGAAGCTGAGTTCCAAGAAGGCACCAAGATTTTTATGTATTGCTCTGTGTTACTGTGCTGTTTTCTCTGTGAAATCTGTATTTGTTTGCTAGGATTGATATAACAAACTACCGTACAGACTGGATGACTTAACAGAAATTTATTTTTTCACACTTCTGGAGGCTAGACGTTCAAGCTCAGAGTATCAGCAGGGTTAGTATCTCCTGAGGCCTTTTTCCTTGACGTGTAGACTGGCATCTTCTTGCTGTGTTTTCCTTGGTGGCCTTTCCTCTGTGTGTGTCTGTGTCCCTATCTCTTCTGAGAATGACGCCAGTCACACTGGTTTAGGGATCACTTTGATGACCCCACTGTATCTTAATTCCCTCTTTAATCCAAATATAGTCACATGCTGAGGTACTGAGTAGGGCTTCAATATATGAATTGGGGAGTGAGGGGGACATAATTTACTGTAGAAGAGAATCCTAAAAACTTACAGTAGGCACCTGGCATATAGTACCACTCAGCAAATATTTTTTAAAAAATATAAATCTTTGAAAGAATAAAGAAATGGCCCAGAGAGGGACTGATGTCAGAAGCTGACTTGGATGGTGTAAACAGCTAGACTATGCTAAGAAAGTAAGTGGTGAATTTGTAATCAGTAGCACCAAAAGATTAAGTAAGTGGAATAAAGAGAAGTTGTGTACTAGAGCAGGCAGTTCAGAAAAATGTTAGGCCTTGGTCAAGAAGGTAAATCTAGAACAGTGATGTCTTAGTCTTAACACTAGTTAAAATTTGAGTGTTTGGGGGTAGGACAGGTGTGATTTGTAAGGAAAACAGTGCTGTGGAGAAAAGCACCTGCTCTACCCAGAGGCTCATCTTCCTGAGTGGTCTGCCGGGAACCTGAGCACGGCAGAGGCACACCGTGCATTTCCATGTTGTTTCGTTTGCCTTGTGGACACCTCAGCCTCCATTTCCCGGCTCTCCCCCACCATGTCTAGATGGGGCTACATTGACAGAGTTCAGGCGACACCTGTCCATGAGCATCCATACTACTGTCCCTTCTCTCTCACTCTCTCCCCTCCTCCTGGGAAGCAGAGAGGAACAAACGGGGAGCCACACGCTGGAGGGAGGCAGATTCTAGAGTCACCACGTGCAGGGGAGCTCCTGGGCTGGCAGTATCCCCTTCAGACTTTACATGACTGAGGACCGTACATGACTTGAAGCCATGACAAGGCCTAAGTTAATGTGTTGTTGAGATTTGAGGGTTGCTTGTTATACCTAGAAGTTCCTTACCCTAATGCAGAAATTGGTACATTAGGGTGGCCATATTATTGTCACCTAAATATATTGCATAAACTTAGTATTCAGGGAACGTGGTAAGGAAGCTGATAATCAGAGCCAAGAAGATGATAATCCATAAATATTTGGCAAAGTGTTCATTTTGGGGGCGCAGACAATAAATTCATCATCAGCTCTAAGGAAAAATGTTGGAAAATATAGAACTTTATTAGTTCAGGTTCCTTTTCATTGGCTGTATTTGGCAAAGCATCCCAAGAAAGAGATGAACTCAGGAGGGAACCGGCTGTTCTGTGAGAAGATTGATGAGGAATAAAAGACGTGTAGATATTCAGGGCTTTGTGGGCTTGGAAAAACCAACTGCTTCTAGATCTTAAGCAGTTAGATATGAAATTACTGTGACTCAGGAGAAAAAAATCAGTCTAAGGGTATATGTGACCTTTCTTTCCATCTCTTTGCCTTTAGTTGGCCTTAGGCAAGTTAAGTGATGAGAGAGAGAAAGAGGCATGAAGCAAGAGAGGTGAGAAAATTGGGTCCCCCAACTTTCCTGTGACAGTTGATAGGTTCTCTCTCTTTTGTTAAATTTCTGATTAATGTGTAGGGTACAAACAACTAGATTACAATATAAGCATTACAATATAAGTAATACATAACTACTCTTGTAGTTGTGCCTTGCAACCAAGAGCTGTGCCATGTTCCTTTACATTGTGTCCATTAAGTCAGAACACACCCATCCTCCTCCCTCCTCTCCTCTTCCCCCCTCCCCCCATGTTGAATTGATTTGCATTCTCTTGTGTGGGCATGTATTAGATCATCAATTGGCACTTGTTTTTCCATTCTTTAGATAATTTATTAAGAAGAATGTGTTTCAAGTCCATCCAGGTAAATACAAAAGATGTAGACTCCATCTTTTTGTGGCTGAATAGTATTCCATGGCATACACATACCACAACTAGTTCATCCATTCCTGGGTTGATGGGCATTTAGGTTGTTTCCACATCTTGGTGATTGTCAATTGAGCATAGAGTACAAATGTCCTTATGATAAAATGATTTTTTTTTCCTTCTGTGTAGATGCCTAGTATGGGATTGTGGGATTGAATGGAATGTCTATTTTGAGTTCTTTAAGGATTCTCTATACTTCTTCCTAAAGAAGCCATATTAGTTTGCATTCCCACCAACAGTGTAAAAGTGTTCCCTTCTCTCCAGATCTGCACCAGCATCTACAGCTTTGGGACTTTGTGATATGATGGACGTTTAAAAACTATCCGGTCTCCAAGTCAGACTTACACTTTGAGAAGGAAAATACTAGACCAGGAAAGCCTCTCAGAGGTGGCAGCTGGGGCCATGACAGTGAAGGAGAGGGTTCCTTCTCAGAGCAGATTCAGAATCCAAACAAAAACTTCTGGATTTATTGTACGTATTTCTAAAGGAAAAGAATATGTATTTAAGAAGATTGTATCATTTACATCATTGAAAACTAGTGGTGGCGAGTGAATAATGATAATCTGACAGGCACGAGACAGTGCTTCCAAGAGAAGGGTGTTGAGAGGAAACAGAAGCAGCATCGGCTCCCAGAAGGTCCTTTCCATGGTGATAACTGTGGTGGTGGGTGGCAGCTCTGCTGGAATCCAAAGCCTTCTGTGCCGCCTTCCCCATATGGAACACAGAGTCTATCGTACAGACTGTGATAAATTGGCTTTGCATTGCAGGGCATGGGCCATACGGTGGTATTTTTTGCTAGAAATGGACATTTGATCTGCAATTCGTTGCCTGCTGGTAGATACACATTTGACTTTTGTTGTTTTTATGCTATGTGCATTTTAGGATGTCCTTTTGGCATATTTCCCGGTCCACCTTGCTTCCCTGGAGTGCTGTCTGTTCTCGGGCAGCCATACTATGTATTTTGAGAAGACCCAGGTTGCTGGTGTTGTATGGGTCACACAGAAATGAGTGTGTGTGTGCGGTTATGTTCAGCTGCCACTGATGGAGATTTTCCAAAATCTAATGAGCTGTTTAGAAGGTTTATGGAAATAGTGTAAGCTGGTATCCTTCAGGGCCTTTGTTGATTCTTCCCGTGGCTAGAACTGCTTGTATTTTAGTAGCTCTGTTTTGGTAACAAGTTATGGATTGCAGGTTTCATTTTTGCTTTCTAATGGAGAATGGATGAGGTCTGCATAACAGGCGGCTATCACACTATGTATCTGGGTCTTCTTAGACTCTGTATTAACCAACACAACTAAGAAACTCATAGTACAGACCTGATGGGTTTATTTGTATCCAGAGCGGTATCATCAATATTTAGAACATAATGATTAGTTTTATAATGGCTTATATATGCATTGATAAATTGATCTTGATAGGGCTTTTTAAATTTTCTAAATTCCTTCCCTCTGTATTTCTTCCTTTGTCTGTCTCTCTCTCCCCCCTCTTCCTCTAGTCTCTTTCTCTCCCATACCCCTTATCCATAGGTATTTAATTCAGCAGCCACACAGAGGAAACGAAGATGAATAACATAATATTTCTTGCTCTCAAATCTCTAGTCATTATCCATCTACTGCAACATGCAAGCAAGAGGCAGAAGGAGCTGTGACTCCTCAGTCCCCTTTTCCCCACGTGATAGCTAGCAGTGGGTGAGGGTCCGGGGTGTGTAGCACAGACAGGGAGATTGTCTCACTGCTGAGGTGTCCCTGAGAAGGCTCCAGCCTCTTTATGGCCCTGTGATCTGGGGCAGGGAGTGAAAAGATACTGAATCATAGAGGAAAAAGGTTTCTCAGCAAGGCCCTCCAGTGGGAGGCCTCTGCCTAGAGAAGCCCTGGGGATGCTAGGAGGGGACTAGGTTCAATTGGAACTCCCTGCAGAAAACTGCACGCAGTCTGGTGTGGCCAGGGCAGCCTCTCTCTGACGTCTGCTAGGCAAACCTTTGCATTCCCACATAGGATTTTGACCTTGAGCTAGGCTTTGAAGGAGCTACCATTTATTGAAAGCTCATTATGTGCGGCATTTGTGGCATTCACTTCTCCTGCAAGCACATGAGTTTGGGCTATTATTAGGTCCATTTTACAGAAGGGTAAAATGATGCTCAGAGAGATTAGGCATAGCTGACAGCAACCTCAAACTCCTGGGCTCTAGCAGTCCTCTTGCCTCAGCCTTCTGAGTACCTGGGACTACAGGCATGTACCACCACGCCCAGCTAACTTTCCTGTTTTTAGTAGAAACAGAGTCTCCCTCTTACTCAGGGTGGTCTTGAACTCCTGAGCTTAACCAATACACCCGCCTTGGCCACCCAGAGTGTAAGGACTACAAGTGTGAGCCACTGCGCCTGGCCAGGTATTCTGCTTTCTTAAGCATTGATCAAGATACCTACTCTGAAAAATAGCAATGGAATGCTTAAAAAATAGATATACTTATTCAGGAGAACAGTTCGTTATTCTCCAGAATATAAAAAAGTTGTGCTATTATTCTGTGGGAAAATTATATGGATTTCATATATTCATATTTTTATCAAGAAATAGTAAATTATTGATTAATCATTGGGCTCATATTCTGATGATATTTTTACTACCAGAATTTGTAGAAGTATTTACCATTTTAGGCTTTAAAGCTAAATAAAGATGGCCATAATTTCAGTTTATAAACAGGAAGAGTAACATCTTAATGCTTTAGGCACTAGGTGGTTGCATCTAATGTGATAAATTGAAATGAAGAAAACTAATAACAGAGCTCTGAGTCAGTGCTGTAATCTATTTTAGCATTCAGATTGGGAAGTCGAATTCATTTGATATTACACTGTGATTCTTTTTTTTCTGACACCACGTATATTACTTTTAAACCAAGCCCTTAATTGTGGAGAATCAACCCGCCATCAACTGCTTTATATTCAAATGCTTTTGCAATACTTTTGTAACTTCAAGAACAGAAATATTTTCGGTGAAAATTTTTTTAAAGCAGTGATTTAAATGTCACTCTTTTTTCTTTCTGGATCAACAGAGATGATTCCATGGTGTAAAGAGTAAAGAGATAGCAGAGTGTGTGTGGGGAGGATGTAGAGATCACCCCAGACTTCTGAGTCAAGAGTTGATAGAAGCCCTTGCCGTTCTGTCCCCAGTTTTCCATATCCATCGTCTCAGCTTGTTTTGTGTATTAATTGTAGCAGCTATTATGGTGTTGGAGGAATTAGTATCTCAGAATTTCACCTTTATCATCCTCCCTTGCCCTTGTGGGCTGTGCTGGAGCCGGCCACGCCCTTGTCAGTTACTCTTTCCTGCCTCTAAGGGGGTTCTTCTGTCCTTCCAGCCCCCACCTCTCGAGGCATTTTCACTGCCCCCAGTTGACCTGTTCTAGGTCTCTTTCTCTTAAGACCTGATTGCATTTTGCTTTAAAATACTTGAGCTGATTGTTTACTGTTATGTTTAACATGAAGCCATGAAATTGCCTGAATAATGCTGTGTGTTGTATGTTGTTCTATACACAGTACAAAATGCAGACCTTCTCCTGGCTCATTTGCTCACCAGCTCCATGGCTTTGCTCAGACATCAGCAGTTTGATGGGTCGTTGCCTGATCACCCTGTGTAATCCAGGCACCTCCTGTTGCCCTTACCGCTCTGTCTGTCTCCATAGCGCTAGCATCTTCCAAAGTACTGAATCATGTGCAGAGCTGTTTATTTTCTGTCGACCCTCACTAAGATCCTTGAGGTCATAGTTATTTTTTTCCACTACTAAAAACTCCAGAGCCCCCAAACAGAGACTGGTACCTAAAAGCTATTCAACAAATTTTGTTGAAATAAGAAAGGATTGCAGGGACACACAGATCTCATTAGATTCTGATAGGGGCTCCTGACCTTGAGCAAAATAAGAGAAACTTTGACTTGAGGTGTTCATTCATAGAGTCAAGCCCAGAATCTTTTGATTTTAAATGCAGCTTTGATAATATAAAACAGTGCAGGCCATAAAAAATATATATGTAGCTCAAATACTGACCACTTGATTTCAGCTTGCAACCTATGGATCAAGCCATTGCACCTGCCAAGAATATTGGTATTTTAACAATGTTGAGGATAGAGAAATGGTTAATAACCAAGGAAAATGCCAGCTCATTGGCAGCCAGATGTTATAATATGATGAACTGCAGTCAGAGAGGAAAGATTTTTGCCTTGTCTCACCGTGTGGGTGAAATCACCTACTGCCTTTCAAATCGCACTGTTGACCCTCGAAAGCAGTGTTTTTCAAATAGTGGGCCATGAACATTTTTTAAAGATTATTAATTAGATTATTTTCATAAGAAATTCAAAGTACAGTAAGCATATATATGTATTTTTACATTTGTGAAATCAACGTAAGTGTGCCATGGAAGTTGAACTATAGGTTCGATTGTGCTGTGTGCTAAAAATGGTTGGAAAACAGTGCTCTCAAGGCCTGCCTCTGGCATTCTTTCTCGTTCTTCCTGTGCCAGTCAAAACACCTTTGTCTTGATCATTTGTATTGCCTGCTTTGTTGTTTTATATGTGAGTATTTTACCTGTTTGTATCTTGTAATTGGAGCATATCCCCAATTTTAGAGAGCCGTATGCGTCGTAAATAGAAAACTCTTTCCTACTCAGATTTGTAGAACCATTCAAAACCTACAGACAAATCCCCATATTTAGAATGATAGCTATTGATTACATTAATGTCAGGTTACCTTTCACAACTGGTCAGTAAAATAAGCAAAATGGTGGATTAAAATGATATGCGTCGTGACATTTAGGGCGTGAGAACTTTGTTCAGTTAAGCAGAGGCCAGAAGTAATTCTGATTTCCTGAGTTTGATCTGTTTATTTCAGATCAAAGAGCTAAGATCCCTTGTGATTCTGAATAACACCACATCTTTTCTGTGTTTTGTCGGGGCCAGTGTGGACTTTGAGGATGACCTATGCAGCTGCAAACTGAGGCATCAAGGTCACCCGCACCTACAATAGGACCATATGTAAATGGGAAATAAGCTCCTTGGCTTTAACCACAGCCTACTTCTCTCCTCATGTAAAATGTGATGAAGGCCAAAGTAGCAAAAGAAGGGAAAAGCGACAATTATGCCTTAAACAAAACTCTACATACAAACACACGCGCCCCAGACCACAGTGATCGATACTGTGCACTACCATATACTAATCTAGTAGCTTTCAGAGATGTTTACCAGTACTGTTTAGTTGACTGAGTCAGCTATAAAAGAAAAGGTCTTTGTTGCTATCCATGAGAGAAGTAACACGGTAGAAGAAAAGACATTTATCGACACTGAACTGACATGGAGCCATAAAGACTGAATTCTACATCTACTTATTACAGAAAGTTATAAACAGCCCGCTTTAGAGTCTGTCAGAGCCCGATGAAGATGTTTTCACGTTTCTCTGATCATTTAAACAGTGGTGACCATTCATCAGGGCATCACCATTTATGTCATCATCCTTATCTCAAAGCACAGGAGGAAAATGCACGAGGGTTTCTTTAGGCTGAAGGTTAATTTTAATTAAGTGTTGGGGCAGAAGTCAGACTTACTGACTACAGAATAATGTTCATACTGCTCTGAGTATTTGTGAGCATTCAAGAAAGTTCACAACGCCATTGGTATCGTATGAATAGTCTGTTTAACTTGGATATAATAGGTCAAAAACAGCCTGACTCTCACTCTTGAATTTTGAAAGGACTTTGGCCAGGAAAAGAGAATGTGCAGTGGGTTATGGTGTTAATTGGGGTTTGGGTGGAGGGAGGAGAATTTTATCATCTTCCTAAAGAAAAAGGCTACCTTTGTTCAGGATGAGTGACACTCAGGGGGCTATGATGCTTTTGAGTTTTATGAATCAGCCAATTGTAATGTCATGGACAAGTGTAAGCATGAGTTTTCTTAAAGAGAATATAAAGATCAGGTTCACAGCTTCCTTTGAGGAGTTCAAGGAAACAGTGTTCTATAGTAGTTCGTTGAGCTATTTCTCTGAAAGCCAATATTACATAAAATGAAATTGGATGATTTTCTCAGGCTCTTTGTGTTTTTATATGAAAAATAAATGAATTCTTTCCATGGAGATAATCTCACAGAACTTAAAACTCAGACAGAAGGGGTGTTATGGTGAAGTCTCAGTCAAAATTCAAGAGTTAGAGTCAGGCTTTTTTTGACCCAATTCTTAAAAGATTTAGAATAATCAAGAATGAAATTTTTTTTTCCAATAATATAATTTTTCCCCTGAATTGGAAGTAAACCTATTACATCAATCACACCATACATTATTCAGTATTTTATAATTTCCCCAATTATTTCATGAATTCATCTAATGTAACATTATTCCATCTAATGTTTACACTGGTAAACTGAGACAGATAATCTGAATTGTGCCCATTTAACTCCTTAGTGGACCTTGGAAAGGGTGAACTACGTGACCTTGGCAGGCACCCAGACATTGTTTGAATAAAGAATGAAAAGTTCACTATTCAGATAAAACCTAGAATCCTAGACCAGGATTCTTCAAAAGTCTCATAACCAGAATTAGCAGATTCAGGGTCCCAGCCAGAATTGCTGTGGCTCGTTTTTTGTATTAAGTCCACGTTCTTATTTAACAGCTGGTGCTCTCCGTTAAGCATGAGTAGCCAGGTAAGACTGTGCACTGTGTTAAAACCGCCAAAACCAGGCTCCCCAGCTCAGACTCTGACCCTTTTCTTGTCTTAGTCCCTCTGCCATATCAAAGTACTTCTGGTATCTACTTAATGCATTGAGTTTCACATTATTCTTTCAAAGGCCCTGTGACCACTGGCACCATTGTTGTATTGGAGCTTTTCATTTGTAACCCTTCTTGTGCTGGGCTTGGAAACATTGCAAACTCTTAGGACTTGAGATCTGAAGGACTTTATTTTATTTACAGAATTTCTTTTCTTTCAGGGTCCTAAGTGAGGTCAACAACATTCTCTGCATTATTCACTAGAGAATAACTTCTTTTGTCAGGCTAGAAGCTCAGGGATGATCCAATTTTACCTTCTTAAAAATATATATAATAATATTGGTTATGTATACCATTGCTGGATGTGATGATTTTTTACAAGTTTCCACAAGTGGTTCTTGGCAGAGATAGTTTGTAACCTGATTTTTATTGCTGTTTTAGAGATTCCCTATAACTCTGCAGTAATCCATTTTCGAAACCATTTCTGTCTCTCTTGGAGGCTAGAAATCACAAACCCGATAATATTGTTGAACATAGAGAACACTGCTGCTGGGAAGAGTGCTGCATCAGCATGACCTGAAGGGAGAACCTGTCTGGTGTTAGGTGCTCTGGTAGAGCATGGCCCTCCTTCAGCTCCGGATAAGGGACAATGCATCCCATGTCCAAGTAGGCATGACAGTGTATATTAGAGCACATTTATACATTTATGATCATCTCAGTGGCAGATTTTTAACCCTGACTGCCTTCCCAAACCCTTTGCTTATGACTGGGTTGTGTCAAAGAGATAGACCTGTAATGAATGCTAATTATTCTAAAGAAAGGCTAACTAGGAAAATTCATCTTCTGCTAAAATATAAAATTGTACAGTGGAGACCAAAGGCCTTATTGGTGATTTATTGATTACTGTTTTACTGCATCACCTTTATTGGGGTTTCCCTTCATTGAAGTGTAGCCCAAAGAATCCATCATTATTGATAAGTTATATATGCAGGCTATTATGAATGAGGATAGCGTGTCGTAAGGGCAGAGTGGAATAAATGACAATCCTGTTCTTCCATCCTTGAAAATGGTCAATAAACTGTATTTCATTTATATCAATAGATTTGAAGACTCTTCATCTTCTTGGAATCAGTTGCTATGTTGAAAGAGTCTTTTGATTATCGTACACTTTTTCAGAAAAGTCTGTTTTTGTCTTTCCTTTCCAACTCTGGAACTTGCTTTTATTCGTAATAGCCACACACACGGTAGGCCTTTTATATTCACACACAGCTGATCTTTTTTTCTTTTTTTACACAGGAAACAGGAAAATCTGTGTTTCAGCCACATTCACAAATGACAATGTCCTCTTTGTTTTGTCTCAGAGCTGTCCAATTCTGCCAGGGTAGGATTAATTTAAAGTAATTCCTGTCACCTCCCCCGTGGTTTAATGGAGTGTTTAGGTGTGTGTGTGTGAGGACGCATGCGTGTGAGTGTTTTCAAAAAGATATATTGAGGAGACACAGAACAGAAATCCATTCATGGGCTCCTGTTGCCTCCATTAGTAACACACGGAATGAAAATACTGATTTGGGCAGAGCAGATAGAGGAAGTTAGGAGCTGATCTGAACTTCATAAGCCCTTGAGCAGTAAAACAGACCTGTTATCATTAATGGGTTTTGTATATTTCTCAATGGCTTTATTCAGGATTTTCATTAGGACAAAATATATGTATGTTGAAAATACCTTAGTGTCATCACCATTAAAAACTCATTTGTTGACATTTACATTGCTAATTTCCCAGTGGCACCATTCATTGCAGAAAGGATTGGACTCACTCTGTTGTGACACACAGAGTAGCCAAAAAAACAAAAAACCAAAAACAAAAAAACCCTACAGTATGTAGAACTTGGTGATCTATTTCATTTAACTTCCTGCTGTCAGAGGGATGGCGGCAAGCGCATAAGTTTCCCTGGGACGCGATTACTCCAGAGTAATGGTCTTTCCTGTCTATGTACTGAAAAGTATGGCATCTTCTCTTAGTCATTTTAAGAATTTACTTAGTCACTTTTGCTATTTCAAAATTGTACTATGATTACTTTTTTACTCCATAGTGATAATGAAAAAGCCTGAAGCTATGATTATATAGATGGCACCTCCAACTTTTGCTGCCTGACAATGAGTAATTCTCATGCTTTCTGAGCTGTGATTTCCTAATTTGTCCATTGTAGTTACCGGACTACATCTCGAGTTAGTCGGTTGTGATGCCAAAGATTTATGATTCTATGAAAGAAAACCGAAAAAAGTTTTTAACTGTTGAAGTTGTCCTAAAAAAGAGGATGATTGCACAAAAATGTTTTCAAAATACTATGGCACTGCTTATAACTGAATCAAAAGGTTCTTAAATCTAAAAATTAGGGAAGTTATTATTTTGAATACTTGAATTATTTTTAAGATTTATTTATATTATTTGTTTCTTAATATAGATACAAACATTTTAGCTGTTTCTAAAAGGCCATTTCTGGAGAAATACAAGGTATGTCGTAGTATGCCATCTTAGTAAGCAGACCCACAAAGGTTACAAATCTATTAGGGAAGTATATGCTGGTAAGCAGCTGTTTATATTACAGGTCCTGGGTTTTGATGAAGTGCCATCTTTATGTACTGTTGTTGAGTATTTATTTTTATAATAAGACCAATAGTAGCTGATGCCCCTGTGACCTCCCTTGCCCCTGGAGAGAGAATAATAAAAAGGGAGCGAGCACTGTTGTGATTTCTCTAACTCACTATGCCCAGAATGTACAATGTGAAAAAATGCCTTTGCTATTTCTTCCTATGCCATTCCTGGATATGTACGGGGGTGTTTATCAGCTGTGTTTCCAAAGCCCAGAATTTGGCAGCTCATCATGGAATTTACTTATCTTCTAGATGAAGGTACCCTGATCATTACTCATTTAGCTCATGAGCAGATGGATAACAAAAACACCTTTTACCAGAGCTAACACAGAACCACTCTCTGATTGGACTCCACTAGAAAGCCATATTGGCCCTTTAAAGAATATCCATTTCATCGCGGCACCTGTGGCTCAAAGGGGTAGGGCGCTGGCCTCATATGGTGGAGGTGGTGGGCTCAGGCCCAGCCCCAGCCAAAA
>NW_003852465.1:2524209-2532917 GCF_000181295.1 Otolemur garnettii
GAAAGAAAGAAAGAAAGAAAGAAAGAATATCCATTTCAGTGAATTTACTGCTCCTTGATTAATGGAGTCCTCAAAAATACCCAGTATGAAACACCTTTGGAAAACATTTGCTTGATAATATATGTTTAAAGTTTGCCTTCTGAACTCCTCAAATGATAGAGTTATTACTAATACTGTTACTATATTTTACAAAATTATTTTGGAAAGTATTGAGAATGCTGATTTTCTTAAGCTTCAAAGGATATATAAGGAGAGGGAAATTTCCTGAATTCATACAGTTGGAATTGTCATGTAAATTAGGAATAGGGGTAAAGAGGATTGAGTTAATAAACTCAAAACTGTTGGTCAGAAAAGCCGTCTTAGAAAAAGTTCAAATACGTTTTTCAGAGCTTCAAATCAGAGAATTCTGGGTCATAGCCAGAGGCTTTGGGTATGTTTCATTTATGAAAAGGTACTTTCATAATTACAACATGGAAGACTTCTTGTGGAAAATAATAGGTTTCCATTTTTTCATGAATATGGATAATACTAGAAAGCCTATTGAATGATAGGTCCTGGTTTATGAAATAAGAGGTTGCCATCACATGTGGGTGCATAGGAAGCTCTGGGGTTTCACCCAGATGTGCATGTATGTCTCATATGAGACGGGATAATCACATGCACAGACCCCTAAGGGGCAATGTTTTCTCTTCCAGATTGTCCTTTAGTGGTTGTATAGACCTGTCCTTTAAAAGCTGATTGGATCAGAGCTGTATTTTCTAGCTCATTGAATCTCCTGAAATTAGAGATGGTTATTTAACCCTATGACAGATGGAGACAGCCTGTCTCAGCCTTCAAAGGTGAAATGTGAATGAGGACAAGTGAGTAAATATGAGACTGATTGAAGTGGGCCGTCGGCAAGACTGAGGAAGGAGGCACTCCTGGCACTCCTCAGACCCCAGCTTTTGAAGCCAGCCACCAGTCTGTGTAAATGACCCCACGAACCTACACCGGAAGGGGTTAGAAGGTTACCTAAACACACAGTCCTTTATAAACCTATTAGAAACACCTTTCAGAGCATTAGTCTCCCTTATGTGGCTGGTCTGTCTTATCAATGATAAAGTAAGAATTCAAGAATCCTGGTTTTTAAGGTGAGTGCTATGATTTTATGTTGTTCAGATTGTAACTTACGATCAAATGTTCTCCCTTCGACTTGCCAACAGCAGCGATATCTCAAGCCCGATCACGTTTTACCTAAGGTATTATTTTGCCATTTCATTCCTTTGGCAGAATATACCTCCGGGGAAAGTAAAAAAAGAGCCAAATAATGAAAACAAAATTAAAAACAATGTGGGCTCACAGTCCAGATTTTTTACATTATAGCATTTTATAAAGAATATTAAGCTAACAAAGAAGAGAAACAATTGTGTTAACCAAGACCATGCATTCAAAAAGCCTAACAGAGCCAGCCAGGCAAGTTCCACCCAGGAAGAGATCAGGGAGTGACTTCTGTCCCCCGTGTGTGTGTGAATGGTGAGGATCTTGTGGAACTACAGGCCTGTGTTACTTTGTAAGCATGTGGGCCCAGAAATTCTAGAGCTTATGTTTTTTTTTGAGAAAGACAGAAATCTAAATTTGGATGTAAAACATCTCAATTTTTAAATATTGGTTCAAAATTTCTAAGAACCCTCTGCAGACCAAACCACATACGTGTGTGGTCAGGAGCGCAATTTGGCACACAGGCAACCAGTTTGCAACCTCTGAGGAAATGCATAGAGATGCACCAATTTAAAGCTTTGTGTGGAGCAGGCACTCCAAAAGTATTTATTTTAACCCAGTTCACCATAGCCAGGCATCAGAATTATGTAATTTCATTTTCAAATGTGTGACACTTTTTCATTGTTGAATTTTCAAAACTCAAAGCTCAAGAGTTATGTTCAGCTAGGAGTTAGCTACTTCAAGAACCAAATTAATCTCAGAGAAAATCACTGCTAAATTAATTTGAAATATTTGTTTCCTAATCCAACTGACCCACCTTTATCAGGCACCCCGACTAGAAGCACTGGAAAGGCAATTGAATACAGTTCCTAACCAAAGCAGTTCAGCCCAGTGGAGA
The DNA here is from genome assembly GCF_000181295.1 of Otolemur garnettii. Lineage (NCBI taxonomy): Eukaryota > Metazoa > Chordata > Mammalia > Primates > Galagidae > Otolemur > Otolemur garnettii. The sequence goes on from NW_003852465.1 coordinate 2,526,305, forward strand.
AGAAGGACTAGCTTCAATGTAATGCAGATAAAAGCAAATGTACAAATGTCACCAGAGAGAGAAGAAAATTAGTTCCTTTGTTCCTCCGTAGCGCAAAGGCAAGAAAGATTGATTCTTTGCAGGGGATCAAAGATCAAGGAAAGCATCTTGAAGGAGGTGGCATTTTAGATGTGTCTGAGAGACATCGCAGAGTGGGGGATGGCGTGTACCCCATGCTCTGCTGAGCAATGGAAAGTCGTCTGGCTGTGCTCCATGGCCCCATCCGTGAGGTGGGAGGCGAACTGGGGGGAACTGCACAGAGCCTTGGGTGACATGCTGATGTGTTTGGGGACTTTATTCTACGTAGGGAAAGAAAGATAATGCTGGTGCATTGTAAAACATAGAGTAGAGATGATGGAAAGAGAATAAAAGCCAAAAGGTCAGTTAGGGAGCTGTTTCAATTGTGCAAGCAGCAGATAACTGGTGTGGGGCTGTGGGACTCTAAAGAGGCAGGGAGGTTGGATGTCACAGGATCTAAGAGCACAGGTATTTTGTCTTTTTCCTTTTCTTTAAACCAACACTGCAAATAAAATAATTTGACCTAGATCTTATTTTTCTTCCCGCTTTACCAGCTCATCATTCTCTGTGAATTTCAGCATAATCAGTAAAAAAGAGGTAGATATTGGAGTTTTTCTAGATAGCCAAGAACAATTTCTATTTTCAGCTTCTGGGTCTATTTTATTTTATAAAAGAGATTTATTAGGGAGGGGAAACTGAAAAGATAGAAGTTTTTTAAATGACATTTTAAAGATTGAGCACTGCTGGTATTTCTAATGCATATACAGACAACATTTAAAATAAATGATAATGTAGAGTATAATAAAACAAAGGCAAGAAGGATTACAAAACTAACTCTCATCACTGGGAAAAAAAATGAAACATGAAAAGAAAACATAAGTAGGTGATACCAACTTCCGATCAGAATACCTTCTTGACGGTGGTGCCAGCTTATAGGCTGTTCTTGGGAAAAATGGAAATTTAGGCTTTTCAAAGGATCAGAGAATACAACCCAGAGACAGTTGGTGAAATGAAAGAATTATTCATAAATACTTTAAAAAGAAATCTAGTTCCTGTTTTTGCCTTATGAAATGGAAGTATAAACCATCTGGTAAAATTAAGATCCTTAAATATAAACATATTTAGAGCAAATATCTTTATGGATCATATGGTCTGATTTGGCCAGGTTCATTGCTATATATGTTCCAATAAAGGTCACAAATAAAAATGTTCATAATGTTATCACTACCGTATTCCTAGAATGTGTGTGTGTGAGGTGTGGTAAAGTAAGCTAATTTAATGTGTTAGGGCATACATTTGTCACCTGTTCCACATTCCCAATTTTAAGATAGCATAATGACAAGGAAACTAGAGGCTTTGTCTACGAGGAGTTCAATTCATGCACCACCGAACACTTCCTAGGTAAAAGGTGCCACATGCGAAAGGAATCAAAAAGGCAGCAAAAACACATCAAATAAGTCACTTCTAAGAATTTGGATGGCGATGAAGCTTTAGGAATCCAATTAGCCTTCCTTACAGCTTATATTTTCTGCTGATTCACTGGGCAGCAGATGTACCAGGGGGCCGAACAAGAGTGAAAAGAAAGCGTTACATAATTTTGGATTTAAAAACATATAAAAACATTTTTAGACATACAAATGTTAAAAATAAAAACCATGAGATGGATTGGACTTAGAAGTCTTCGGAGGAAAAGATACCTGATAGTATTCTAAGCTCTGCTCTATCCGTTATGGGAATCAATGTCCCCTCATTAAAGAATTCTAATGTGTATGTGTAAAAGGATGCACATATCACAATACGTGGGCCACAGGGGCTGCAGCAGGGAGCAATTGGCATTGCTGAAAGTGTAGCAAATTCTTTTACTCGTATCATATTCTGTCTTTTTCTTTGTCATTGCTTTAAAAATTTGTCATTGTAAATATTGTTATTATAATTGAATTGAAATTAGTTGGAAGCATCTGAAAAATTTCTAGCTAATATTTGCCAGAAGTAGTTTTTTTGACCTCCGTTTCCTCAGTATTTGTTTCTTGTTATCCTCCATCAGTTGTCATGGAGACGCAAGTTTCCTCTGTGCGTCTGAGGACCACACAAGGCCCTGTCTCAGAACTCACTGGGTTATAATTGTAGTTTGTCAGCATCATGCCAAAAAGTAAAAACCTAACATCTAAATTTTGGAGGCAAGTCAAGTGGAAGTAACTGAAGAGGCGGCTAATTCCCACATTGATTGTAGCTGCTTTAGGCTCCCAGGCAGGTACAGTTATAATGAAGACAGTCAACGCCTCAACAACATGACTCAAACGGGCTGCCATGTTGTCTTAGTCTGTTCAAGCACATATAACAGAATGTAAACTGGATAGTTTATAAACAACAGAAATTGATTTCTCTTGGTTCAGGAGGCTGGAAAGTTCAAGATCAAGGTTCTGGCAGATTTGGTGTCCAGTGAGGGCTCACTTCCTCATAGACAGGGCATTCTCGTTATGTGCTCACATGGTTGGAGGGACTGGCTAGCTCTCTGGGGTCTCTTTGATAAGGACACTCACCTCATTCAACAGGGAAAAGCATTAATGACCTAATCAGCTCCCAAAGGCTCACCTCCTAATACCATCAGTTTGGGTGATGTGCTATGATTTTATGTTGTTCAGATTGTAACTTGGTCTGAATGTTTGGTCTGAACACAAACATTCACAAACTATTGTCTCATTACCTACTAATCTATATAAATTCTGGGTAATGCAGCTTTAAAGTGGATGAAATTCATTGTGTATTCTACTCCACCATCCCCCACAAACACCTGGTTATTAGCTCTTTCCTTTCTATTACAGGTTGAGTATCATCTGAAATGCCTGAGTCCAGAAATGTTTAAGGCTTTGGATTCTTTTTTTAAATTTTGGAATATGTATTTACTGTTTTAGCATCTATAATCCTAAAGTCTGAAGGGTTCCAATGAACGTCTCTTAAGCATCACAAGAGATGTGCTGTGAGTTTCAGAATTTAGCATATAACAGATCTCATATTTTTAGGTTAGGGATCCTCAAGCTGTATACAGAAGGATCTCACATTTTTAGGTTAGGGATCCTCAAGCTGTATACAGAAGGATGATATCAGCAATTAAAATTTGGGCACCTCTTGGGGGTTGGACACAATTATAAGAGGGACTTTACCTAACAGATGCTACCAGTGTAACCTGGTCCTTTGTACCCTCAATGATTCCCCAACAAGTAAAAAAAAAAAAAGAAAAGATCTGGAGCTCTGATAAACTCTGCTTGGTTACTGATTTTGTTATGTATGGAGGTTTGGGATTTGTTTAAAGGGGTTAAACAGGTTACTCCTAAATGATATTAAGGTCAATCAGCTTTAAAAATCACAAGCGTAACAGGAAGAGCTTGGGATTTTGTTACCAAACTGACTTGAACTGACCCTTGATTCTACCACATATTACCCCCATCGTTATGGGTAAGTTACTTTTCTTCTCTGAACCCCAGTTCCCTCATTCACAACATGGGGTCAATAACAACTGCATTGTAATGTTGTTGTGAGGGTTAAATGATACAGTAAACAATAAAGCTCTTGGTATAGTGTCCAAGTTATGTAATAGGAGTCCAGAATTTTTTTCTACTTTCCTTTATAAACCATTGGCAATGTGACCTTGTGTTTATGGATACAATGTTAAATGTGATTATTAGAATTCACTCTTTTATTATGATCATTGAGCACTTTACTGGGCCCATCCCAGATTGCTGATAGTCTCAGCCACTCTAAGATTTCACAGCCTCATGCTGGTTAGCTGAGCTCAACTGAAACCAAGTCTCTCAGGACTCCTTCCCTGTATAGATCTGGCCTAAGGTGAATGGCAAGAGGAGGGGCTGCCATATTAGAAAGACAGGGTGAAGCCACAGGCAGGGGCCCTATTGTAGCTCACACACATCACAGATCTCCTGGCTCACCCTGTTGGTATGAGGCAGCAGGCAGCTGGTCCCAGAGTTCTTCTCCCTCCTGCAAGATCTCTCAGCTTCCCCAGCTCTTGGGCCAGGCGCCTTTTTAGCTCCAGGATGATGGTGCTGGTGTCTCCCACAAGTCACCTGCACCATCAAAACTGGAAAGTGGTGGCAGTGAGAGCAGTTTCCTTCCTCCTCTCCCTTAGATTCCATCTTTTTTATCCACCTGCCTTCCCTGCTGATATTAGCTGGGCACCAGACACCAGGATCGTGCGTGAGTTGTTTAAGCAGTGCCCACAATTGTCTGTGGCCTAATCCCTATAATAAACTCCGATTTCTTCATTATCCCCATTGTTTCTGCTTCTTTGCACAAACCTTGATTGATCAACTTTTCAAATATAAAATCTCCATTTTTCAATATAAATACATGTGCCTGCATTCTAAACTCTTTGCCTAAAGTCCTGTCAGAGAAGAAGTGAATAACCAACATAAAATAAATGATACAAAAGATAATACAGATGCACACAATTAGGCTCTCACTAGAAATTAACTGATCATTATTTCATAACCATCCCGACCAGTCAAGCATAGTCAAGTCTGTGCCGGTTGAGTGATAGTTTTCTTATATTTACCACAAATATATATATAAAAGACAACCTTAGTCCTCTTTCTGGAAACAGTTTTCCTTCCTCTACTTCCCTCCCTCCCTCGTTCTCTCCCTCCCTCCTTCCCTCCCTCCCTTCCTTCCTTCCTTCCCTCCCTCCTCTCCCCTTCCCTCCCTCCCTTCCTTCCAATAAATATTTGTGGACTGAACCGACTGATGTATCTTACCTGGCTGAGAACTTCACCTTGCAGTGTGATTTCCAGCTTTATCTCCTAGCAGTGTCTGTCCTATTCAACAGTCATGGGTGTCTGGGGCCACAGAGACACTATTGTGACACTAAGTAATCTCCCACTTATTATTCAGGTACTCATTTATCTCATCTTAATTAAGAGCTAGTTGAGGTAGAGGATAAGATTTGAAGTTTGAAGTCTCTGAGAAGGTATATCCATAAAGTCCCTATAACTACATCCTATCGTTATAACTATTAACTATATCCCCCTCAGCAACCTGTTGAGAAACACCACAGATAGGATACAAATTATTTCATTTTTTTCTTCTTATTTATCATTTTTAAATTAAATCATAGCTCTATACATTAATGCAATTATGGGGCACAATGTGCTCATTTTACATACAATTTGAAATATTTTTATCAAACTGGTTAAAATAGCCTTCACCTCATTTTCTTAGTTATTGTGTTAAGACATTTATATTCTACACTTAGTAGATTTAACATGTACCCTTGTAAAACGCACCATATGGTCCCACCAATTACCCTCCCTTCACCCATCCTCCCCCCTCCCTTCCCCTCCGTCTCTTCGTTCCCCTTCATCTTGGGGTGTAGTTAAAGAAACAGTAAATTTTAATGGGGATTTCAAAAGTAAAACTTGAATATAGGATTGAAACTACACTATGCATTCCCTCGCTTTAACTTTTGTATGCCAAGGTAAAAATCATACATATTTTATCAAGATAAGAAAATGAAAACATGCACATGTGCTCTGCCCAAATACAGATGATCACCTCCAACATTTTAGTAAGAACGTATAACAATTATACATACACATGTAGAGATCTTCAAGTACATGTTACAGTAAAATAAATATTTATGTACTTTTAGCCCACAACAATGTGATATGAAGGGAAATACCCAACATCACACACACACACACATTTAGAAAGAGAAAGTAAAGTTAGAATGTAATGGTATTTTCCCCCCAAACCCATGTAAGCAGTAGAGTCAATTATGCTTGATGACATCGCAGACTGAAGTTAATATTTATGAACACAAATGACTCTTCCTAGGATTAGGAAATCGGGATGAGTCTGAAGCTCTGGGGTTTGGGGAAATGGAGCTTCTAGATGAAAAAGGTTCTCCCAGCTGCAGGGGATTTGTTCTGCCAGCCCCTATTTTAAACAGAAATGAAGTTATGTAGATGGCGCATTATTGCTTTGACAGTGTGCTTGTCAAGCTTATCATCTAAAGGAATTATCCAGTTTCTCAAAGCCAGGTCTTGTTACAGGAAGCTCTCAGATGGGACTGTCCCTGTGGGAAGGTCACTCTGTTCATGGGTGTTGATCAATACTGTAATGCAATTGAAAAGAATGTTTATGAAAAGCATGGGAATGAAGAGCTGGATCAGCCTTGGTCGTGTGTGTGTGTGTGTGTGTGTGTGTGTGTGTGTCTTCATCAGAATAAGAACAGAAGGGTCCCTAAGCTTAAATGTTAATAATTCTGTGCTACACTTGGAATAACAAAAGTGTTTTGTGTTGATCCTGAATAGTTTTAGCATCGTTCTGTGAAATCACCAGCCACTACAGAGCCCAGGTATAGTTGTGTAACCAGGGAAGTATTCTTAGCATCAAATCCAATATTTAACATTTAAAGATACGCACATTAACCTAAGCTATGGAGATGCATTTTGTAAGTGTTCAAATCATCAGATTATTGATGCGTAACTGTTTTGGCTATCATGTGTGAAATTTCTTGCCCCTCCCTTGGAAGTTGATTTTTATC
>NW_003852465.1:2533290-2537092 GCF_000181295.1 Otolemur garnettii
TTTTTTTTTTTTTAATTAAATCATAGCTGTATACATTAATACTATCATGGGGTATGGTGTGCTGTTTCTATATACAATTTGCAATACTTTCATCCAACTGGTTAACACAGCCTTCATGTCATTTTCTTAGTTGTTGTGTTAAGACATTTATATTCTACATTTAGAAAGATTCACATGTACCCTTATAAGATAAACCATAGGCGTGATCCCACCAATCATCCCTTCCACCCATCCTCCCCCCTCCCCCTCCCCTCCCTCTCCCCTTTCTCTCCCCTTTCCCTGTATTCTTGGGCTAAAATTGGGTTATGGCTTTCCTATGAAAGCTATAAATTAGTTTTATAATAGGGTTGAGTACATTGGATACTTTTTCTTCCATTCTTGAGATACTCTGCTAAGAAGAATGTTTTCCAGCTCCAGCCATGTAAACATGAAGGAGGTAAAGTCTCCATCTTTCTTTATGGCTACATAGTATTCCATGGTGTACATATACCACCACAGTTTATTGATCCATTCATGGGTCAATGGGCAAGCAGCTCTTTTTTAATAGATTTCTGGCTCCTTCTTTTCACCTAATTGTGGTATTTGTTGGTCCTAACTGCTTTTGTTAAGCTGATTCTAGATAAGATTCTTCTCAGTATTTTCCATTGCTATCCATCCCCCTCCATTATTTTACTTCTTCCTTATATATTTTTGGGTCAAAAACTTTTTAAGTATAGAAATGAGTTTTCCCCAACAGGGTGGAAGTTTTCTGTCTTACCCACAGAATATTATTGTTCCCTCCAACAGATTGTACATGGATGGAACAGCCTAGAAAGATATACAGAGACATAGTCAAGGCCAAATTTATATAAGTAATATTTTCAACCTATTTGAGCATATATTATTCCTTAGATTTATTTCAGTTATTAACAGCCAGTCCAGCTTGGTTAATTGTTCTGGTGCTACAATGAATAATTACACTTTTGAAAAATTAATAAGTGCAATTATTTGGTACAAGGGAAGATATTTCTCTTAAAATATCTTAAGTTTATAACCACATCTCATGAATTGTGCCAAGAGAAAGACAAAACAGTGGTTGAAAAATAAAAGCTATCATTCAGGCAAGTTACCTGACAGCATTTGAAAAACTTTAAAATATTTTGACCGAGTTCACATTTGAAGCCAAATATGTGTATTGGAGTCATGAAGTATTTATAACAACAAGTTGAAAGAAAATTATTTTTGTATTTTAATTTAGGGAGGTGATTTTTTTTCTTACTATGTATTACAGATTTAGCACTTCTTAATTTACATGTAGAATAGCATTTCCTAATATCATTTCTATTTATAATGCTTTGGCACAATATAGAATTTCACAGAGAGATAATAGATCCCTGTGACTAACAAAAATGAAAATATTTAATGTTCCTGTTTCATAAGCATAGCTCGGATATTAATTCAGCCATCATCCATTTCCTTCTCATATTCCCATGGCTCAGTACTCTGAAATACTTTATTTCCTATCTAGTTTTAGGTGATCTCAGCCAGACGCAAGGCTGGAGGAGCCTTCATGATCCCTAATGTTTTACCTGCAGTGTTGAGCTCTAACCCAGACGTCATCTGCTTTCCCAGCATTTCCAGCTGGACATCTAATAGACACATCTGAGCTTCCCCACGTCTGGAGGCAAACCTCTGATTTCCAGCTCCCTGCCCTCAAGCATTCTCCCACCTCAGTAACTGGTGATTCTGTTCCTCCAGTTGCTCAGGCCAATCCCTTGGCATCATCCTTGTCTCCTTCTCCCACACCCTGCCTGAGATTCCACCTCACCATCTACACTGAGCTACTGCAGTGGCTGGACTCTTGCAGTGGCCCCTGAGTGGTCTCTCTGCAGTGCCACTGCAGTGTGTCTTTTGTGCCACTTCAGTGTGGACTCCATATTGCACCAGGGAGCTGCTCCAGAGAACAGTGATGCTCCTCTGCTCACAGTTCTTTGGTGGGCTTCTGTTTTCCTCAGTAAAGTCCAGAATTCTTTTTTTGGCCATCATTCCACCTGGTCTGCCCCACTGCTGCCTTTGTGATCTCATCTCCTACCCTCTCCCCTTTGCTTTGTCTGCCCTCACCAAGCCAGAGCTCTACCTGTCCCTGGACCAACCCACACAGACTCCCTCCTTGGAGCTTTGCATTTGCTGGTCCCTCCCCTGGAAGGTCTTCCCCCAGACAGACCTTAGACGTCACTCCCACCTCATGTTGATCTCTGATTGAATGTCCCCTTCTTAGTGGGGTCTTCCTTGGATACCCCATGTAATACGGCATTCCTAGCTCCCACCTCTGGTACTTTCTAGTCTTCTTGCATGTGTTATTGTGTTTCTAGTGTCCTGTCCCCCATACATGTTATATATTTATTGGTTCACTGTACCTCCAACATTAGAGTAGGTTTCTGAGCATGGAGACTTTGCCTGTTTGGTTCACTATTTTCTCTGGGACTCAGAACAGTGTTGCCTTCTGTTAGGCATTTAATAAACAAATTTGTTGAAATAATGAACAAAATTAATTATTTTATCTACAGACACCTTTTGACTATATGTCTGCTACTATTTCAATCTTTAATGATTCAAATATTAATAAATCAAAGGCTCTGCCTTCAGGTAGGAGAGGTAGACATGTAAAAAAATAATTAGAATATGATGTGACTGCTCTAGCAGAGTCTTTAGAAAGTCCTGTGCATGCTGAAATGTGTATGGATAATATGATAGGATATCTGGGATTGGCTTCAAAGTAACATGGGGCAGAAGATTTGGTTTATTTACATGAAACAATGTGTTCATAATCATTGTGTGGGGGTCCCACCCTGAGACCAGGGTCCACTGAGATCTGTGGAAACTAATGGCAATTGACTGAAGAAGTATAGAGCTAGAAATGATGGTTAAGAAAGATATAGATGTAGGACCAAATTAAAAGTGGGAGCTCAGGGGTCCATTGCCCATTGTGGGAATCCGGCAATGGCCCAGAGTGTTTGCTTCACTTTGATTTTTATTGAAGTTTATTTGCCCAGAGGGTAAGATGAGGGAGGGAACAAAGATGCCAGCAGTTTCTCAGGTTGATCATACCAGCTCCTATTGTTATTATTATTAACCCTTAAGGGTAGCAGAAATCTGAAATCTGAGCCTTGTATTGGGAGAGCCTCCTGCTTGAGGTCACACACACAGATTTCTAGGGAGGTGTTAAACTCTCCGCTAGTTCTCTGTGGAGTAAAATACCACCAGCATTAATCTCTGAGGGATCGGTGGGAGGGAGGCATTTTCCTCCCATCACCACCAGAGAGGATGTTCCTCTGTAATAAGGGACATAAGCTCTTCTGCCCACATCTCAGGGTTCTACTCCCTTGATCTCTGACCGGGGCAAATTGGGTGTCTGCTTTGCCTGTTTCATGGGCAGGAAATGCCCTAGACGATGTATCCTTTACTGGGACATTGTCATAGCCTCTTCTGTGACCATTTTTCTCCTCACAGTGCTCCCAGACCCCGCAGGGTGTTTGTAAGCTGTATCCCCAAGAGGCTAAAATTTCAGGAAAGGCAAGAACCTTGCTAGCAATGGCTAGCTTACATGTAAACTAGCTGACTTTTCTTTGTTTTCACTCAGCTTACTTCTTAGTTTTCCTCTTTTTCTGGGGGTGCTTTCCATTGCCAAGAATGGGGTCTTTGTTCCCTATTCTCCCAGCGCATCAAATCTGGGTAATGAGTATGGAGGGGTTCATTACACTACTCTCTCCGCTTTTTCAAATGTTTGAAATATTTTCCCTAATTAAAAGTGAAAAAAAAAAAA
>NW_003852465.1:2537260-2544823 GCF_000181295.1 Otolemur garnettii
GGGGTGGGGCAGTGAGTCTTTACAGAGGAAATGGTATTTAAATGGGGTCCTCATACAGCTCAAGGCCAAGAACTCATTAAAGTGGGGTACAAACTAGAAGTCACCCACTGCTAGGCCACCATCTGCCCTGCAGAAGAGGAGAATGCGTGGCCTTGCCATTAGTGGATGGCAGAGGTGAGCTTGAGGGCTAGTTTGGGGAGAATTGTCAGGGACCCTTTTTGCAATGTGGCTGAATATGGAATTATTTCCTAGGGATGTGAGAGATAGCTGAGACTTTTTTAAGACTTCAGAATTTAGGATGGTAATGAAAAGCGTGCAGACTGAGGGACTTCGGGTAACCAGGAAACTTGTCACACCTGCAGAGAGATTTCTCTGACTAATAGAAGACCTTTCTGAGAATTTGCTTCAGTATCATTTGTCTGCGTCATTTCAATTCTTAATATAAGCTCTGTCTGGAGAGATGTTCTTAAAAATAACTTTTGTCAGTAATGGTATTGTTTTAGTTATTTCAGTATACATGTTCAAGTTTTAAAAGAATTGAACAATTGATACTGTATTTCAAAATTTACTCTATATCAAAAAGCTATGATTGCATAACAGTTAAATTTGGGGCAATAAATTATGCTGTGTGGATAGCTATGGGTGGATACTGATCAAAGCCTGATCCTCTTAAGGGAAAATTCTGTATGAAATTATTCTTTGCACTGTTGGGTTCTTTCATTTGCATAGGAAGTTTTGTCCAAAATGTTTGTGGTTTATTGCCTTGTGGCATTTTGTGGCACTGTGACTATATCTAAGGCTTTCACTTGACTTAGTTGGGGGTTGATGAGGAAACAGGATCCAGGCACTTGGATGAGATTAGCTTCAGGGCCTGGAGTCAGAACCTAATTCACCGTGGCCCCTCATTCTTACTTTCCGCATCCTCCGACCCTTCCTCCACAGTGGAGGTCAGACAGCAGCAAATTTAACTTCAGTTATTCTTAATGCCCGAGAACCTCTAATGGGTCCTCGTATGCCACTGAATGTGAAATATAGTGAAGAAAATGACCTTGAAATTGCTTAGAAAGCTAGAAACACTGCTCTGTATAAACACTCTATACAACTTTCCCCCATTTACTCTGAAAGGTTAAGTACATAATTCTATATCGAGTCTTCAGATAGGTTATTTTGCTTCACTTTGTTTTCAGGCCTTTGGGGACTACTATATCATTCATCTATTCCTTCCTGTTTACTTTTAATTCAGCTAATGTATTGAGATGTAATACATCCAGCATTCTGTTCTAGGTGCCGTGGGGAATGGCCTCAAAGAATTTAATATTTAGTAAAAGGATGAATACCAAAATAATTATGGCTTAAGGTAGAATAGAAGTAAGAATAGTTTAGGAGTACAGAGGACAATGTATCACATTGGGTTGAAAAGAAGAGAGCTCTAGAGAGGAAGATGCTAGTTACCTCGCCCATTACTTTATCTTCTAATTGTGGTGCTGTGCAGACTGGCAGAGTCAGCATTACCCAAGAACAGAGTCTCAGGCCCTGACCAGACTCAATCACAATCCTTGGAAGTGTAGTCTCAGAATATGTGTTTTTAACAAGCTGATTTTTACACATGCCAGAAGACTCCAATGACCATTGAAATCACCCTAAATAAGTTGATTGATCATTGATTTAATTTGGGAATTTTAAAAAAATATTTTGTGTGATAAGCAAATGTCCTTCCTATGTAGTAGGGTTCACTGAGCATGGCCTTTTTCTCTTTCCACACTTGGGCTTGGCTTTGCTTACGACTAGCTTGGAAAATCTGATAAATCTTTAACATACAGATTATAATACGTTTCTTGGCATGTGGTAGGCTTGGATTGAAGATAGAAAGAAAACTGACATAACAAAATTTTATTCCCCATACTTAAAAAAAATTACATGTATTTCAAAAATATTTGTAGAAAGAAAACAAATACCAGCAGAAAATAGCATTTGTGCTCAGGGCAGTCAATTAGAACATCAGTAATTTGGAAATTGATTTTAAAAGATTTAGGCTCAAACTAAGATTCCAGTTTAAATGAGGATGGATGACTAGGATGTTTATGGAGCATCGGGCATTGCAGCTACAATGCAGCATTGGCCATGTCCCTGTGTCCTGAGGGTCTACCCATGCTGTTGGACTCTGCTTTAGGCAGTCAGGGGAAACAGGAAATGGCCTTGTGGATCCGGCTGCAGTGAACTGAAAGGATGCTCTTTGTTACAGGTTCACTTCACCACCTTGCTGTGGTGCTTAAAGTGATGTTTCCCAGAAGGTTAGAAACTGCACTTTATTATTATTATTCATCTGTTAGTTTTGCTTCAGGAAACAACAGCTTGTGAAAATCATGGAAAGGCTGCAAATGGCATTTTGTGAATGGGATCAGAAATATTTTGTCTAAGTTAGATTTCCTCACCATGCATATACTCCATAGGTTTTTTTTTTTTTTAAATGAATTATATATGACATGCTGAAAACAGAGACTTACTGCAAATGGCAAGAAAAGTAACACTGTCATTGCTTGGAAAGAAAAGGTTTACTTAGCATTTAATGACTAAATCCAGTAAGTTAGTGTGTAATTGACAGTAAAAGCTGAGAGTCTGTCCTGCTGCTCAGGAAAGCTAGTGTGAAATTGTGAGTTTACAATGGCAGTAATTAATCATTATGGTAGACTGTCAAAAAAAGAGCTCAGGTCATTGATGTTAATGATGGCAGCACGCAGTTTTTGACATTTTCTGTGAGCGCTAACATATTTCATACAGAACAATTAACCAAAAATGCACACATCTGGAAAGCAGTCAGCCAACATTCTTAGAAGTAAAATACATTTTAAATATATATATTGAAAGTTACATTTTTGGTAAACAATTGCACTGTTAAATAGCATTCTAAAAACAAGCTAAAACAATCAAATGTGTGTAAAGTGGTCAGCAACCATACCTTGATTACACAGTAACACTTGATAATGATCAGAAAGCATTAAGACGTCTTGGTAATTATATGAATTATGTATGCATTGTGCTTAAGCAGATTCAGTGGGCATTTCTGATTTCCCAGTATTTGTTTTAATATTTTAAAGTAAAGATATTTTGGTTACTACCAAAAAAAGTAGCCCTGTTATACGTGTGTATATTTATGTGTGTGCATGCATGCACACACACACACACAGAATCAGTTCCAAAAAGGGATAATTATTTTATAAGACTTAATGCCTGAATGTGCAGATACACACGCAACAAGGTGCCTTGAAATGGGATATACCACAAAAAGTACAACTGCATTGTTAGCACAGTAAACAAACTGCATGAGGAAGTATTTTGTCACCAATTAGAAAAGAAATTCTATGTTGAGGGTGACTTATAAAGATTGCATAAAACACGTTGAAGGAATTTCTTTTTTGAGAAAATAAATTAGTACAGGAGAACGTTCATGCCCTTGATGATGATACATGATATGAAGGAAAATAACGAAGATTCCTGCTTCACTGAAAACATCTTAAGAGGTGTGGCAAAAAGAGAATATTTGAGTACTTTTTCTACTCTGAGGTTTTGTCTTCATTAATTCGAATATTCAACACAGATGTTTGCAGGGCCTGAAACATGTTATGAACCAACATGCTTGTATTCTCTTCCTACCTTCCTGGGGTAAGGCAAAGAATAACTGGATTTCATAGGGCTTTATTGGCCATATTAAGTAGTTTTGTTTATCCTAGGAGCCAACAGAAGTTATTGAGCAGTTTTAAGAAGCGTATTTAGAACTACATTCGAAAAACATCCTTTGGGCTGCAATTTGTAAAATAGGTTGGTTGGGGTCCTGAGAGGAAGTGGTATCAGTAAACCAGTCAAGAGGCACAGTCCAGCTGAGAAATCATGGTGGCCTTGGTTGAATGAAGATGGTAGAGAGAAGTGAATAGATTCAATATTTAGAAGGCCAAAGAAATGGAATATGATATATATGTGTATAACAGGGAAAAGGGAAGTAAAGAATTAGACATGAATTGTAGCTTATTCAACTGGGTAAATGTTCATGGCCTTCCCTGGAAATAGGCATATAACATATTTGGTAGAAAACGTAAAAAAAATTGCATGGACCAGTTGAATCACAAAGGCCTTGAGTCACAAAAGAAGATGATTGAATGGATACTTGGATATGAAAGTCTGGAGGCCATTATGGTATAGACAGTGGTTCTCAACCTTCCTAATGCCGGGAGCCTTTAATACAGTTCCTGTGGGTCGCGACCCACAGGTTGGGAACCGCTGGCTAGCAAGAACAGTGTATGTCTTAGTGCTTTCAGGATTCTATAACAAAATACTACAGACTGGGTATCTGAAGACAACAGGTATTTATTACTCACAGTCCTGAGGCTGGGAGGTCCAAGGTCAGGGTGTCAGCACAGTCGGGTTCTGGTCAGGGGCCTCTTCCAGGCTGCAGACTGCTGACTTCTTACTGTGCGTTACAAGGTGGGAGGGACAGGGCAGCTGAAGGGCTTTTCTTGTGAGGACACTAATAAGCCCTCATGACCTAGTCACCTCCCTAGGTCCCACTTTCTAATCCTCCTGTTTAGGATTAAACACATGAGTTTGAGGGGACACAAACAGACCACAGTAATGTGAGTCAGCTGCACAGGGGAGGTACTGACACCTTCAGTGTGAATGCGACGTCTCTGGAACAGACCTTAAAGGGAGACAAAGAAAGTCTTTGGGAAATTTCATATGTAGCATCCCAGAGGAATGAGAGAAAAGGCCTTTGGAAACAAAAACGTCATGGCCAGCAAGGAAAGATTAAAACAAGTATGGTATCGTAGAATTCAATAAGTGATTCCCCAAGAGATTGGGTCTTCAGATGATATTTAAATTGTGTTTATTTTGAACTGATTTCAAAATTGCTGCAGTTGGAGGCAGTAGTCTCAAATGGAAATCCATTGTGATTCATTTGCCCCTTTTATCTATTCGTTCTTTTTATTTGCCTTTCTGGCAGCTGGTGGAGAAACTGCAAGTATGTTAGAAATTGCTTAGGTTTATAGAGTTCACAGTAATATTAGAAGCTAGTACTTATTCCGGGCTTATGCACCTGTATCAATGCTGTAGATGCAGTGTGTCATTAAATTCATTCAGCAAACTATGGGACAGAATCATACTATGGTGGCATTATTATCCTTTTTATAAATAAAGATACAGTAACAGAACTTGAGTGATTCGGGCAGGATCACATAGCAGGTGTTAGGGGCTGATTCAAATACCATGAACTATTCCCTATGCAATAACTTTTGAGAATTACTACACAATAGTTCACCTTATTCATGTGAAGCTGGCAAAGATTTTACTGGATGGTCGGCATGTTCTACAGCTCAGATTGTTTTTATTGTGTTGTAAATTACAAATGTTGTCTTTCTATTCTTTCTAGTATGAAATAGGAAATATTTCTATCTTGTTTATCTTTTAGCCTTTTCAACTAATAATATCTATAGTCTCAATGTTTTTATTCTGGTAAATAGGGAGGGGTGGAGAAAGAGAGAGAGGCAAATACTAAAAATTAACTGTCTCCTTTTATACATATCTCAGAATAAGAATCCTTGATGATACATGGCATATTTGTAAAGAATAGCTAGAAGAAAACTTTTTCCTATAAAAAGATCATAACCAAAGGTAGAAACAAAAGCAGGTATTCTATCATAAACATCACTTTTAAGCCATAAAATATGTGATAAAAATATAAGATTAAAATTGAGTACCGAAAATATGAAATTACATTTAATTCATTTATTACACAAATATGTATTGAGTGCATACTCTTCACTCAGATGCTAGTCTAGCTCTTAGTGAGCTTATATTCTAGTGGGAGAGATGAGTGGTAAACAAGAATACCAAGAGGTTTATAAAGTGTCGGGGGGGATGTACAGCATGATTGAAAAAGCAAGGTGAGGAGAATGATGGTTGTACTGTCTGATTGATTTTGTTACTGGTGATGATGATGATGGAGATGGAGAATACGTACTTTGGTTTGTTTTCTGGCTCTAATGTTGGTAAAGATGTGATCAGTAGGTGGCATATAGAGGGAGCAGCGAAGTCAACACACTCTACTGCAAGTGGAAGTGTCAGTTTCAAAACTAATTGCATGCAGTTAGAAATTATCTCACATTTAAATATACACATAAAAAAGACAGGACGGGAACCCACCAAAATGCACAGTAATCGCTATCACTGGCTGATTTTTACGTTCATCTGTATGTTATAAGTATTTAAAAAATAGTTCTATGGTGCATAATTTTATAAGAAAAAATAGCACTAAACATTTTTATGTTTATCTTAAGGAGAAAAGACAGAGTGGAAAGAGAAGGGAGAAAATTAAAGGAAGAGTCAGAGACACACTCACAGTCAGAATAGACACAACACACAGTTGGAAACAGACACAACACACACTCATAGTCGGAAACAGACACAACACACACAGTCAGAAACAGACATAACACACACTCACAGTCAGAAACAGACACAACACACACTCACAGTCAGAAACAGACACAACACACACTCACAGTCGGAAACAGACACAACACACACTCACAGTCGGAAACAGACATAACACACACTCACAGTCGGAAACAGACACAACACACACAGTCAGAAACAGACACAACACACACTCACAGTCGGAAACAGACATAACACATACAGTCAGAAACAGACATAACACACACTCGTGGTCGGAAACAGACACAACACACATAGTCGGAAACAGACATAAACACACACTCACAGTCAGAAATAGACACAACAATGCAAGGAGCTGCTTTCATATTAAGAAAAGCACACAGGGAGGGAGAGGCAGGCTTTTGTTTGCTCACACAATGTGTCCCTGTTGTAGCCTTTAGAAAACAGACACTGAGGATAGTCATGCAGCATTTTAACAAACAAGCATACCAGGAAATGATGGCACTTGAACATTGCTCCTTGTGTTGGATAAAATTATACTGAAGGTTGAATCTTCTCTTGATGGTAGAATTAAATCAGGAAGTTAAACCTGGGCCAGACTGCTGGTTCTCGTGTGGTCTTTGTTGCAGATTTTAATCATATATGTGGCCAGAGAAATCAAGACACAACAGAAACAAATCTAAAAACTTTGAAATAAAAACAAAACCCAGAGAATGAGTATATTGGCCAGACTGCTTGCTTTATACCATGTACTTATTTTACCAGTGACTTTCGTTTAGAGGCCTGCTTTTTCAAGCTAATCAGCTTAGTTTTAGCTCTCCCTTTTAATATCTTTATCAGTAACTATTTCACCTACGAGGATTATAAATTCTATTTATTTTGCAAGTAAATCTACAGAAATCGAAGTGTCAGTTATATGTGTCATTTTCATCTATATTTCTGATAACGTTCAAAGAAAACTAACCTTGAAGGAAAAGCTTAGAATGGTCTGAGGTCATTTTCTATTTTCTTTTACGTTACTGCTGGTGAACCTATTTGTATGGACTATCTCTGGAATTGGCTGAATATTTGGTTAATGTAAAAAGAATCACATGCATTTTCTATCAAAAATGTAGA
>NW_003852465.1:2544843-2576313 GCF_000181295.1 Otolemur garnettii
TTGGAGAATTTTTTGCATCATGTATTTATGAAGATTGGTTTCCATCTTGTATTTTGACTTTTGTGTTACACAGCGGGGTCAACAGTTATACATTCTATTTTCTTACAGAACTTGGTATAATGTTCAGAATGACAGAGGCATCACAAGTGGAAGGGTGTCGATGAAACACAGACTATAAGAAATGCCATATTCTGGATTAAACAAGCTAGTGCTATTGAGTAGAATTGTCATTGGTTATTTCATTTTGAAAATAAGATAGACAGAGCACTTTGGGAAATTCAGAACGTAGCAGATGCAAGTTCTGACTCCAATTGCACACAAGTTAATGTAAGATTATGTGTGTCTTTTTTTTAATGTAATAGCATTATGTAGCCAAGATTGTCTTATTAGTAATAAACACAATTCTTGATATTAAACATTTTTTCCTATATTGTTAGCAAATAGGAAGGAACACTCAAGTATATATTTCCATTAAAATAATTAATTGAAGGTCTGTTATGTTCATTAGGAGGCTAGTCAAGCAGATGCTATTATACTCTGAAAAGTAAGTAATAAGAATTGTACATGAACTTGTCTACCACTGAAGTCATCAGGTGGACCTTCTCTAGTCTGCATTTCTTTTCTTTTACCCACAGTGGAACATTGGTATTTCTCTCACTTTTCCATTTGAAATATTTCTGACAGAAAATAATGAACTTCTAACCCCTTGATTCTCCAAATCTTCTGCACGGTAACCCCCTGCGCTCAAAGATATTTAAAAAATACTGTATTTTTAAAAATGAAACTGTGATGCATTCCACCTTTATAATTACAAAAGCAACATGTTTCTATTAATTGAGTGAAACTGATGATGCAAAACTATGCATGATGTTTGTTCTGTGACTTCGTGAATTCCATGGCGCGTGCCGACAGAATTCTGTGTCCTATAGGTTCATAGGGATGTACAGATTGCTAGGGGTCCCAGAATTCCCTCGAGTTCCTCCTGCTGTGTGTTTTTTTCTCATCCATTAACTTTTGTTGGATTTGGAACACCGTATTCAGTATACTCATGAAGAATGGGAACTGCAGTACTTGATGGGGGAAGTCCAAAGTTTCTTTAAAAAGCAGCACCTGATTGTAAATGTGTAAGTTTTATTCTATGTGGATTATTTGCTGGAAATGTATATGGTGTCCCCAAAGTCACCATAGGTACAGAAATGTATATATACTTTCAGTATATTATACTACACCAGAAGTCACAGGCTTAATCGAGATTTGGGAGTTAAAGAAATCAGATTCCAGTCTTCTACAAAGACAAAGAAATTTGAATTCCTTTTTTTATTGCTGTTCTTTTGGAATCTCTTCAGTTTGACCAAACTCAAGAATTTATGATGAGGTATAATGTGAGAAATAGCAGCACATTCTTATCCTAGCAGATCCATGGCAGGGAACATGGGCTGGGGAGAATAACACTTAGGGTGGTGAGCGAGAGTGACAGGGCAGGGTGATATGGGACGGACGCTTGGGTGCTGGAGACGGGCCTCAGGGCTCCTCCCTGGTTTGTTTATCCTGTGATTGTGATTTCTTCTCCCATCCTCATCCTCACATTCCCACATCCCATGATTCCATTTTGACTCCTTCAGGCTTCCCAAATGTGTAGTCCAGGTCCCTAAGTTAGTGTCTTCTCTAACCTCAGGACTCTGGAACCCTTCACATGTTTCCGGGGCACTGATTGATGGTACAGAGCTGTAACATTCATTACAGCACTGCTGAGGGACCATTGCTGCACTGTATCTACGGGCACGATTTGAGATAAGCAGTCCCTTGTGTGGGCGCAAAGCCAACTTTCAGGTCCTTGTCTGATGTGCTCATATATACTGAGATCTGTTCTGTTTAAGAAGCTTCTATTGAGTGTCTTTATGAAATGTGATGCTGTTTTCCTGAGTACCCAAAAATAAGGAAGTCAAAGTTTGTCATCTTTTGAAACTTTCAAGTTAGTGAGGCAGTTAGAAAAAAAAAAATTCCGTATTATAAGTTCTTATATTAAGTCTTTATGTAATAGCATAAATGTGGCCTTAAAGATGCAGGCTAAAAGATACTGAAGATGCAACTTGCATTAAAAAAAATGTGGAATTGAAGATGCTTTTTGAGGGAAGATTGGATGGTGAAAGGGCAGAATTCCTATTGGTTGAAACCAGCATAGCATTAAACTGTGGAAGTGATTATGGACAGAGGACACATGGGGGAAAACTAGTTCATTGACTGAATACCCTTGGTTAAGATACGCTAGGTGAGTTTAGTAGTTAAATCTTATTTTAGATTGATTCTAAGTAAACCTGGTAGAAGGTAAATGTAGATTACTAGAGCCCTACAAGGTGATAGATTTTTAGCATTAAATTGAAAACACATCTTCAAGATTAATCAATTGAGTTGTTATTTTAGCCTGATTTTTGTAGCAGGAGTGAAAAGCATTGTAAGTATATACTGTCACTAGATGGCCAAGGGGAGGACATCACAAGTGACAGTAGTGATACTCAGCAATGACGTAGGTAGCACTTTTTCTAGGATGAACTTGTGAACTTAATTATCCAATCTCATATATACTATATACTAAAGGAGTGTTTATGTATGTGTATTAGATGGAGAGACCAGAGGATATTTATCAATATTCTAAGTCACATAGTGTGTACTAGTCAGTGAAATATACATTATATGGAAAAGTAGTTGATGCCACCAATTACAAATCAAAAAGGACCATGGTTGTGTTTGCATATTGGGTAAAGGAAATCATGCAAGTGGCTGATTTATTAACTTGAATTATTCCTCAAAATTATTACTGATTCCTTTTGTGAGCTCCCAAAGTAAAAAGAGTATACACATGTACATCAATAAGATAAGATACACATGTATATCCGTAATATATATAAAATCAATTGTTTGGATGTGATGATAATTTTGGTTGGGGGAATACACAGATATAGTCCCTCTTTTTTTTTTTTGCAGTTTTTTGGCCAGGGCTGGGCTTAAACCTGCTACCACCAGTATATGAGGCCGATACTTTACTCCTGGAGCCACAGTCACCACCTGATATAATCCCTCTTTATTGGGTTGTATCCTATGTTCATTTAAGGAAAATAAAATGATAGTCTATCAACTAGCAAAATCAGAAGCAAAATGCTGGCAATTTGTGATCATATTAAATTTTGTGCTTAGACATAAAAGCTAAGTAAATTATGCGATAAAGTTATTTACCATATATAACTTATGTATCTTAAAATATGTGAAGGAAACACCTCCAGATCCCCAGTCTTGGTATATAAGGTATATAAGTTAAGATCTATTCCTGATATATATAATATGATTGATGACTGAGCAAGTCTTGACTTTATTTATCAACCATACATGTAGAATGTACATCCTTTAATATATGTACGAATCCCACACATTCACATATTGACATCTGTCCATCAACATGCTGTCACATCTGTGATCGAGGACTACTCTTGATTATGAATCAAGTTGTGGCCAAGAAAACTAACTGACCACATAAAGCTCACTCCTTTGAGCTAGCATTCCAATCCTTTTAATTCTCAGCACTAGTTAAAAAATATACAAGTGTAGTTAACAATATGTGCATACTTCTAAATATCCCTATTTGAGGAAAGATAAAAAAACTACATCATTTTGCTTCTGTATAACAACTCAAGACTGTTGGTACAATGACTACATTAAATTCTTTAAAAGAGGCTAAAATAATGAAGAATTGTATTGGTAGAGCTAATGATGTTAGCTAATTGCTTGCAAAAAAGATCAAGTGGCGATGGCCTTGTGAAAATAAGCTTCAACCTGGGTGTATGCAGTTCACAAAATGACTACATTAATTAGTTTTAAAATCATCCTGCATGAAGTATCATACCAATAAAGGTTGGTAATTAAAACCAACCGTATGTTAGTATAGTTCTTGGAAATTTGCCATTGCCATTGAAATATGTTCTTTTTCCTGTTTTCTTATTCTCTACGTAAGTGGTTTGTAGTGGTTCAAAAAATCCATTAGAGGGCAATGTAATATTGCTCTGAAGCTGAGAAAATGTACCCAAAGCCGCAGAATTTCCCTGCCTCTCTGCGTGAGCGTTTTGAAAATGGGCTTCTTAACAAAAGGAATGATTTAGTTCTGTGCTTCCTTTATTTGTCTTCTTTTTCGGAAACACAAACCACCAGCTGAATTGAATTTTAAGTTCTTTAAAAAAATTACAGTTGTTAAAGAACTTATTGTAAATTTGAATTCCTATCTTCTAAATGTGTTGGTAAGTACATAGATACAGCACAGTAAAATGTCCTCTGATTTTACTTTTTAAAAAATCTTTTTGCCTTACAATGTAATGTGAAAAATTCCTCTAAAATGAATAGGAAATGTGTTTGGAATTTTTAATTTACAGATCTACATATGTGTATATGAAGACATTCTGGTTTTTGGTGGGGGGCAGAGTCTCGCTTTGTTGTCCTCTGTAGAGTGCTGTGGCATCATGTCATAGCTCACAGCAATCTCAAATTCTTGGGCTTCAGCAGTTTGCTTGCACCAGCCTGCCGAGCAGCTGGGTCTACAGGTGCCTACCACAGTTCCCCGATAATGCAGTTTTTAGAGATGGGGTCTTGCTCTAACTCAGGCTGGTCTTGAACTTCTGGGCTCAGGCATCTACCTACCTTGGCCTCCAAGTGTGCTAAGATTACAGGCGTGAGCCACTGTGCTCGGCCTTTCCAGCTTGTTTTTAAAGTTGATCGTGTATGTTAAAGGATGTGTGCTTTACATGTATGGTTGATAAATAAAGGCAAAACTTGTACTCAGTTACCCACCCTATAAGTTTAGGAATACATCTTATAACCAATCATTATATATAACTTAATATACTTAATTCAATATGGAAGGATTAATATGTCATAGATACAGTTTTACTTTAAGAAACTATTTTGTGCAACACCAACTACAGAGCAGGAACCTATCTGAAATCCTACCTTGAGATGCATGGATTTGATTACAATATGCTGCACCCCAACACTGAACATTTGAGAAAAACACTAGCCGTGGAAGAATTGTGTTAGGAGTGATGTTTTCTTCCCTAAGTACAATGTGCCAGTTCTGTGTTGTTCTTAGCACAGGGCACTGCTAAGTGGCCCAAGGATGAGAGAGCATCTAGGGGACCCAAGACAGCCTTTCCAAACAAGAGGCTGCAGAGGGTCTGACCTGGTGTGAAAGGGTGATGGCCATTAAGCAGATCAGCTAGAGGGACGATCTTTGGGACTTGGACTAGGCCAGCATCCTCCAAGCTTTTCTCTTGCATCCCTCGTACTGGTTATCATTGGCTCACCTTTTCAGCTTGAGCTGATGTGTTGGAAAGGATGCCGTTCGTAGCTGACCATCAGAATGATGTGCCATAACTATCAGGAAACAATAAGAAGAAACCCAAGGAAAGTATTTTAAATTGAACAATAAAATGGAAGTAAATAATACAAAATTAAATTACGATGGCTCTAATATCGATATTAAATGATAAGCTGAAGATACATGTTTGCAATGCCAAACCCGTGTTTTATCAGTTCAGAGTAAAGGGGTTTGCTTGGGTCCAATGTTCACAATTAAAATGAGATTTTTAAATCAATAAGATAATTTCTGTTTTTTCCTGTTGGTGTTGATACCAACTGGAACTGAGAATCCCATTTCACATGTGCAACCTAGTTGGATATTATGAGCTGGACTGCAATTTACTTTTTAATTACAGTCCATAACTCCTCAGAGCAGCAGGAGGTGAGTGGGAAGCAGGAAGCTGCATCTCAGGTCTCTCTTGAACCCAGGTCAGGTGTGACCTCAGGAAAAGCTATTCTAAGAACATTATGAAATTGTATAGCTCCCCTTTAAACTCTCCCTGGGTTACCAGTTCCTTTCCCAATACTTTTTCGTCAAAGTATAAAAGCCCCAGAATGGAGATAGTCCAGTGGCCGATGTAGAACTCCTGTAGTCTCTGCAGTCCAAGACCCAGGAAATCCTAACAGCCTGCACAGCCCCATCACCTTGCCGTTTGTGGATCTGCCACAGCTACGGCTACAAGCCTCAGGTCCAAGCAGAGAAGAGTCCCCTGCAGCCCCCTCCGCAGTCTCAGCAGAAGATTTGTCCAATATTTTTTCTTTTGCCATCTAAAACTATTTTACTGTCATATGTATTCCACATTTGGGAAACACTAACCCAGAGACTGTGAAGATTATTAGACATTGATGAACTGGAGAAGAACGCACGAAGACCAGGACTGATTAGAAGAAGAGGCAGGAGCTGGTCACTGGAGCGTTTCAATGCTCTAGATCAGTGCATTTCTCATGGTAGGCTGATCTGTTCATCAGTCTAGGCTGTATAAATAGCCAGAAGTCTGTTTATTTGTTGAACAAAAAACCCCTTTTTGTTCTAAAAAGGTAAAACGTTTTTTTGACAAGGTATCCAAATGGCATATCATTCATCAGCAATATTACCTTTTAATAATAAAACATCAGTTGGTAGTTGAAAATAGTATTTAAGATAATGCCATAAAGGTTTATGCTCTTTCCAATTTTTTTTCAACATTTTGCATCGCATATTGTCAAATTCTATTAGTCTGTCTGTCTCTCTCTCCATCTACACAGTCAAGACAATCAGCCAACCATTTGGGGGCAGCAAAATGTGGTTGCTCATGAAATTCTTCAGGTGCTGTATAAGCTCCTAATTAAAAACCATTCTAGTGATGGTCTCTGGGTTCTCCAAGACAAACCTATTCAGATTTTGGCTGTCATCTGATAGGGATAATGTGAGAACTGCATATGACTTTCAGATGAAACAGCAACATAGTTGTAGTGTGATCGGATAAGAATGGCAAATTTCTGGCACACTTGATTTCTTTCCCACCCTGGTGTCTGTGGCAGACATTCCTAATTAATCGTTTCTACTGAACTTGATCAGAATCCATCGCTCGACAGCCGTTACCAGTTAAATGGCATTGGCGTGCTGCTGGAAATCTTGATACCATACCTATATTTGGAGCAAGAAAAAAAAAGCAAGGGAAACAGAAAAAAAAAAAAAAAGCAGGAGAGAATGAGGATTTCCCAGTGAATCAAAGATTAGAAATGGCTGTTCTGCATGCTGGTAAACATTGGATTGCAGCACAGGGAAGAGAAGGTATGGGGAATAGTGTTGCTCTGTTAATCAGTTTCATCAGAGAAAGAGTCCTACACAAAGAGCTGGTGGCCAGAGCTGCTACCACCTTGGCCCAGGGGAAGCTGGAAACCTCTATTCTGAAATACTCTGACTGTAAATTAAATTCAGCAAATATCTATTTGTCAATGTTATGTATAGGTTCCTGCAATGCTATAGGTTTTCACAAATTTAGTTCTTAATGCTGTACAAGGTCATTAACATACATTATTTTATTTGTATGCCCAAACACCCTTGGGTCCAAGTAATGTTGTGTCACTTTTTACAGAAGAGGAGACTTGGGGGAATTTAGCAAACTGCCAGTAGGCCAAACAACTACCAGCTGAGACCAGATTTCCCACAAAAACTTAGTCTTTCGCACTGTTACCACATATGTCCATGTGTGTTTCTATATGTCTCTGGATTCACTGGAAACCACGAGAGAAGGAAAGGAACCGGGATGACCTCAGGCTGCCTCCCGCTCACATGTTTTCTTGACTAAACCAGACAGGTTCCAAAAGATGGAAGTAAAAATAATGACAATAGCAACAGTTGCCAATGTTAGACTCCCTAGTCTGGTCTCAGTATTTATGATTTTTAATTACTTCCAGGTGTGTAAAACTGTTGACATTTTTCCTTCGAAGACACTTGTCTGTTAAACTTTATTATAAACGGTGTTTCAAAAACTTAAGGAGAGCAAGCTATTAGGAAATGACACTGCAGTTTTCACTTCAAGGCATCAATCTTTTCCAACACAGTGGAGAGAATTTTGGTGTCAGACAAATGAAGTCTCCACTTTTTAGCAATGCTAATATTATTTTAATGGGGCACCGTACATCTGAAGGGATTGGTGCATTTTAAAAAGGTTCAGATTTAATGTGAGATAGAACCATAAAGGGAATAGTAAGAAGAAATCACTGAAGAGTAGAAACATGGAAAATTGTGTGATCAAAACTGAGGCCTTCCACTTTATCCCCTACCTTATACATTATCAACTGGATGATACAATCCTGTATAGGAACCCTCAATCATTAGTTTTTCACTCGAAACGTATTGTCTGCTTCGCTTAGCAGCTGCCTTGAGCTGAGAGAACAAACAGGAATATTTGGGTTTAGCTTGGAGCAACACAGACAGAAAAAGAATAAAATCTCCTCCAGATCTCTGTGTAACTAGTGGCCTACAGCAAACACAGCTGAGGTTATAATGGTTGTGCAGTCAAGAACAGTATTGCGAGTGTCCGTGAAAATGGAAGGCAACTATAAAATTGATTGACACGTTCTATAAAGTAGACTCTCACTGTCAATCATCTAAATATGATTCATTAATCATACTGTAAGCGCCTGACAGCTGACTGACAATAACAAATTCTCCCCAGACAAAGCTGTATAGAAACTTAAGAGGAGCTTATTAATGTTGATACTGTTGAAGCCGGATGTTATGTATCATACAGGAAGGAGATAGCTTCTTGGAGCCCAGCATAATTGATTCCAGCAGAACCTTGTTACCGCAGCCTGCATTACACCACTTCTGATGCATTCCAAATTACAGAGGACTGATTGGTTTCGTGGAAATGTTTTTTACAAGAGAAGGAAGGAAAGAGAACACCTCTGATCTAAATTTAACAAATCGTTCAAACTGGACATTTTGAAAAATAAAAGATGCATTTTCAATTTATTTCCGTAAATTGAAAGCTTTAATATTACAGGTCATAAAACCATTGTCAGGCTGGTGTGTTCCTTCATCACAGGGTGCAGGAGTCCAAGACTTTCTAGGCTTGATTTTGAAGTTTTCCACTAAGCAGTGCCTCTCCTTATCAAACTGTGCTATTTCTTGAGGCTTTTCAAAGAAGGGGGAAAGTGAAACTTTCTATAAAGACGTCAAGTCAACACTAACGTTTGAACTATAGTAAGTTTTCTGATACACACACTAAATACTAATATAACATTTTTAGAAAGTGAATTAAATGCCATATAAGAGGAAATGTCTCCTTCCCTTTCTCTGGTTTTTTAATAACATTCTTTTTTGAGTCATTATAGAGTGGCATGAGTCGGGACTGGGTTTGAATTCAGTTTTAGGTCGACCCATTCAACAGCTATGGGTGAGTCAGTTACTCATCTCTAGAATAGAAATGATTATTTTCCCATCCTGAGACTATAGTAATCATATGAGCTCACAGTTGTAACAATGCCTTTTGCTCATTTAACCTATCTTTTAGCCAGCCTTTATTTTGGATTATTACTATTATTTATGCATGTGTGTTACAAAGGTATATAACCTGGACATAATTGAATCAATTTATAGAAATCTGGACTCGTACATTTGCATTTGGGAGGGGTTGCTAGAGGAAATCGAATTCTCTAATTTAATACTAAAGAAAACTAAGCCTAACGAAAACTAAGCCTAAATGATTTGCCTAATGAAAGATTTATTTTTTTTTAAAGTCTTGTCTAGAGTTATTTGGCCTTCTCAAAATTGCTGCTTGCTTTCAGTGGACCTACGAAATTGAAATCTTCATTTGTCTCCGTATTGTCTTCACTGCAGTTGAGGAAATCATCATTTCAAACGAATTATCTCATATTAAATGTATTCACTTTCATAATAACTATTTCTTAATGAACACTTTTCATTCTAGTAGGGTAGAATGAGATGCATCCAATTGTAAAAAAAAAAAAAGATGCAAATTTTGTTTTTTTCACCATTTGTTCAGAGCGTCAGGAGTCTCAAAATATTTGTATTATGTAGACCATAATGACAGTATAAAAACTCAGTATATGTTAGTGGAGAAGTAATATTCTGAATGAGAAAGGATTATTCCTAATGATTTAGTCACAGCCTTGCTTTAAAAACAATAGAGTAAAATTGATTATTAAAACATCAAACTCTTGTTCATTATTACAGGTTGAAATTATTATCAGGAATTGAAAATGTAGAACCACTCTAAGTTGACTATGCAAGGGACTGTAACATACAGCCTAACAGATGCAGGTGGTCAAAAGAAGGAACGAGACCTAGTGCACTGACACGTCCCTGTGGTGCACGTGTCTGGTCTATGAAATTAGGTCACCGTAAGGAGGTGGCCAGTGTAGGGAGTGGTCAAACATAGAGGTTCTACTGTATATGGTCTTTATACAGTGGTATCCTATGTGGGATTACAAGTAATTTTATCTGACTTATAAAATTTGCTTTTACGTAATTTTTCCTTTTGTGTTTTGTACTATCTCTATTTCAGACTACAAGACATATTCTCATCTCATCAGCTTAAAATAATATAGCTGCTCTTTTCCTGGAATGACTATATCCAGAGATTTCTTTAAAAAACTGATCTAATAAATGCACTCCTCTAACACAAACCAGGAAGTGGAAGCAGCGTCCATTAAACATCTTGCGTGTTTATTGTTTTAGGAATAGCTGAGTCTCATTACACTTAGTGACTTGACCTTCAGTATAAAAATAGATGGGTCAAGTCCTATTTTCCTTTCCTTATTGTATCACAGCTGTGAGTAGCATTTTTTTTTTTTTTTAGCATCGACAGCATTGTTTTAAAGGACTTTTGCATAAAGGTGATTTTAAAAAAATCTTGCCTGTGTTTTGCATAATGATTTTCTCTTCTTTCAAACCTCAGAATTTTTAGCCCATCATGTTGTAAGCGTTTTGAATCTGGCCAATTAAAACGCTAGCCTCTTGGCCTTAACTTCCTCTCCCTTGTTCCCAGCAAGCGTCTGTTTTTCTGCATTCTTGTATAGTTTAACTCAAAATGCCAATCAGTGATGATGGATCACATTTTCAGACAGCAGCCTGGACCCTGATTCTGCACTCCACATGCATTTGCCACTTTGATTAATGAACATAAATCAGGAGTGACAATTCACATTTGCAAGTGGAGGGAGAGAATTATTAGAAATGCAGCAGCGTGTTAGCAAGTGAAGGCTTCCCTTCCTCCCATTATGACTGCAGAGAAAACAAATACCTGCCCCTCTGAGGACCTTGTGGTTATCATTAGGGAGCATCTGAAATGTGGAAATAAAACGCATGCTGCCAGGGGTGTTTTCATTATTTTGATCTCGTAAAAGATCTTTGTATTTCGATACAGCACAAGCAACAAATGATTCAGAAGCGCCGTTTCTGTGTTTATGTACTCCTCTACCGTACAGAACACCTCAGAAAGAAAGCTTCTCTACCAAAGAGAAATCCTTTCTTTTTCTTATTTTTGGCATGAAAGGAAGTGACAAACCAACATTTAAACATCTTTCCTTAATTCATGTCAATAATAAAAATGAAGGAGTTTTTCTATGTCTAATCAATGAGTTATTTGCTTCCCCCTGCCCCCACCAGTATTAATTCTAGGAACACAAAATACATAAATAACCTGTTGTAAGTTTCAAAGCCAAAATGCCAATAAATGCCAATGATATGGTAAATAAGCTTAAAGTTCACTGGCAAAAAATATTTTGTTTTCTTTGACTATGAAAATTTCTAACCTAGGCTCGGTGCCTGTGGCTCAAGTGGCTAAGGCGCCAGCCACGTACACGTACAGTGGCAGGTTCGAATCCAGCCTGGGCCCACCAAACAACAATGATGGCTGCAACCAAAAAATAGCTGGACGTTGCAGTGGGCGCCTGTGGTCCCAGCTACTTGGGAAGCAGAGGGCAGGACACTTGTTTGAGCCCAGAAGTTGGAGGTGGCTGTGAGCTGTGATGCCATGACACTCTACCCAGGGGGACAGCTTGAGGTTCTGTCTCAAAAAAAAAAAAATATTCTAACCTAATTGAGCCATATGAATCACAATATTCAAGTAAAATATTCTTAAATGGAGTGCATATAATATATAATTCACAGACCGTATGTATTGATTCTGAAGTGACCTGTTTGACATGTTAATTTTAAAGCATCATTACTAAAATGGCCCATTTATTGCATCAAATGAGTGTTAAATCTTTGCTGCTACTTATCACTATGTTAAAGGGTCAGGGGCCCAATTGCCTCAACAAATATATATACCTACACCAGCAGTTACTGTTCAGTAAGGATAACCCACTCTTCTAGTTTAAAAAGTGGATATGCTTTTAAAATACATGTTCCAATACTGCCAGAAATAATTTAAAAACTTCATCACCAGTTTGAAAGTTATAAAAATATTTCCCATGCTTAGAGTAAGTTTCTGTCTCTATTATTTTCTAAGAAAATGCTTTGTTTTCTTTTCTTTCTTTCTGTCAAATTATCCCTCTACGGCATCTGGAGTAGCACAATGGTTACGGCGCCAGGCATATACACTGAGGGTGGACGGTTCTAACTCAGCCCGGGCCAGCTAAACAACAATGACAACTACAATAAAAAAACAGGCAGGCATTGTGGTGGGTGCCTGTAGTTCTAGCTACTTAGGAGGGTGAGGCAAAAGAATAGCTTACGCCCAAGAGTTTGAGGTTGCTGTGAGCTGTGACGCCACTGCACTCTACCAAGGGTGACATAGTGAGACTCTGTCTCAAAAAATAAATAAGTAAATAAAGTGGCTATGGGAAGAGTCAGTTAAATAGGTATACATGTCGGAGAATAGCAAGACGCTACTCTAAATTTCCAGAAGTCACATGAAAGTCCCACTAATCAAAACAAGTAGGAGGCAATTGACTTCTGCTACCAATGAGAACCACACTAGAGTCTTTCAGGAATTCCGGAAAGCCTCACCTGGTTGGCGTCCTACCAGGGCTTCATTTAATAGTTGGTTTATACTAAATCTAAGCAGGAATAGGTGTGGAAAATGAGCAAAGTGTTATGTGTCCATTGGACTCATTTTATTTATTCAAAAAACGTTTATTTTAATGAGGCAATGGGTTAGGTGCTATAGGTAGAAATATCAAAGA
This sequence comes from Otolemur garnettii, assembly GCF_000181295.1. Classification (NCBI taxonomy): domain Eukaryota; kingdom Metazoa; phylum Chordata; class Mammalia; order Primates; family Galagidae; genus Otolemur; species Otolemur garnettii. The sequence continues at coordinate 2,557,885 of NW_003852465.1, forward strand.
GATTCCAAAGTAGTCCTAAATCTACATAAGGAAATATACATGGGAGGAAAATGAGTTATTATCCAGTTTCGTAAGTATGGTAATGGAAGTTTGCATAAGACAGAATGCTAACCAGAATAAGAATGATCAGAGTGGGATGGGGGATCACGACAGATGTTATACCTAAATCCTGAAAATGCAGCTCCCCAGACACGTGTAAGAAAAGATAGTCTAAGAATAAGAAATAGTGAATTGAGGACAGAGAAAGAAACAGTTGATAGAAAGCTACAACTAGTCTCACCTGCAACTTCAACATAGGGCATATGGCAAGAGATGAGTGGAGAGAGAAAGGACACAGCTGGTGAGGAATTTGTGTGCTTGGAAGTTTCAACCCTGAAGTCTATGCTGTCATCTCCAAGTGATGTAGAAAGCAGTCTGTGTGGCTCGGTGCCTGTGGCTCAAGTGTCTAAGGTGCCAGCCACATACACCTAAGGTGGCGGGTTTGAATCCAGCCCAGGCCCACCAAACAACAATGATGGCTGCAACCAAAAATAGCCAGGCGTTGTGGCGGGTGCCTGTGGTCCCAGCTACTTGGGAGGTGGAGGCAGGAGACTCGCTTGAGCCCAGAAGTTGGAGGTTGCTGTGAGCTGTGATGTCACAGCACTCTACCAAGGGGGATAGCTTGAGGCTCTGTCTCAAAAAAAAAAAAAAAAAAAAAAAGAAAGAAAGAAAGAAACCCCCCAAAAGAAAGCAATCTGTGAGGTCTTTCACTGAAGAAAGGGTAGGTCTAGTCAAGAGTTACCAACTTTAGAAATATTCAGAATACCTAAAAAGAAAGACTGAATATAAAATCATGTTTTAATTGATAAAATCTTTTGTGAGGTCCACCAGCCAACACTATGGTTGATTCTTGAGACATGTTTTATTATAGCAGAAAACCACCAGATGTATGCAGTTCGTCATTAAATTTACCTTCACTGCAGCAGATGCCGAGTAACTAGTTCAGCAATTATGCCTAATGTCATCCCATTATCATTTATCATTTTTCTTAATGCATCAAGATCTCAGGTCCGTGAAGGCAAGCTTGGTCAGCACCCGTGGAAATAGGGGGTTCATTTTGTCTTTGCTTTGTCTTGCCTTCTTATATGTGGGACATGGCATTTAAGTTAAGTACATACGACCTTTTAAGTAAGGACATTATTTTATATTTTTCATTTTAGATGGGATAACTGCATGACCAATAAGTGGTAGAATAAATTGTAGCCACATGTCAAAAAATAGGTCATCCTAATGAGTACAAGTGAGGCTGGTATTTTCCTTTCAGAAATGTCAGGGTTTCTTTTTTTATAGAACAGTAATGTCTTTTTGAATAACTGTTGTTTATTATGTATTTAAAATTATTGATTTTATAACGTCTTTAATTCCAAACATCATTTTAAGTGATCAATCCTTTAACAATTAAATTGGCATGGCATCTGGGTGCAATTTGAATGGAAATATTTAGATCTGATAATTATAAATGTAAAACCTTGTAAGTGCTAAGTTTGTTTCTATGTTTCATGACCACTTCCTAGTTTAAACTACAAAGAAGGATGATGCAATAACAATTCTGAATTATAGGATAGTTTGGAAAGAAATACAGCAGGTCTTCCTTTAAACATCACCTAAAGTCTATTGACCTTGACAACATCGCTGCCTGTTGGCTCTCTAGACTCCATGGAAATAACTGTCTCAGTAGGGGTGAGCAGGTCTCTCAAGGTAGCCTGCTTCTTCTTCAGATGGCTCCATTAGAAGTTTTATATTATGCCAAATCTGTCGTAGCCAGCATTCCCAGGACAGAGTTTTGCCTTCTGTGGCCACACAATATCAGCCCTTCAAATATCTGAAGATAGTGAAAAAGGTTATTCCCTTGCCTTTTTTATTAGATCAGTGGAATAGCTGTTAGAAAAATGTGGTAAACAATAATTCTCTGAATCCAGACAAATATTTATGAATCCTATCCATGAATTATTGCAGACTGAAAGTGTTGACTGGCAGTATAATTACATAGATTCATAACTAGGAGCTCATTGGCAGGTCAGTGTCAGCCTGGAGAGCTGATGTATCCGGGCAGTCTTGATGCTACATGGATCTGCCCTTCAGGCCAAAATGCTCAACACTTTCATTCATGACTAAGCTGGCAACCTTGACTGGCATGGGATGGAACGGATTCCAGAAGCAACTCTGAGAGAGAGAATGCATATGCCTAACGACAGTCATTTCAGAGAACTGTGGGCTCATTTTCTCAATTCAAGTCTCTGATGAAGAGTCTGCCTTTCAGAGAGCTTCTGTCTGATCTTACACAAATTAGCATTCTTCCCTGTAATAACTCTCTTCTTTATTTTTCTTTATAGTACTTATTTTCACTTTCTATTGTCAAAAATCCAAACCTTCAGTTCTTTTCCATGAAATCATTTAATAGCCAAGTCTTTGGCATGAGCTGTGCAATGAATTGAACAACAGACTTAAAAGGAGCAAACTCAGTGGCGTGATGGCAGGGTATAGATAGATGCCTAAATCACATCCTTCCCCTTTGCATGCTGGAATCGGGGCCAGGGATCTGGTGTTGTTATTTTATCACTCTTAACATTTTGTGAGTGCCTTGTAGATATTAAAAAAAATAGTTTCTGAGAGATTGTTTTATTACATAGAGGCTATAGATACCCAGTAGGTGAAGCAGAAAGAATCCAGACCCCGAGATGACTGACTGCAAGACTGGGAGAGAGTATTTGACATCTGACTGTGAAGGTGTTAGTGCTGAGTATAAAGAGGACTTTGGTAGAAAAAAAAATGGAGCATAATGGAGACTAAAAGAATTGAGGGAAAACGTACAGGTGTAATGTGAAGAATGAAGGTGAGCTCAGAGAGATGTGAGGACAGGGCAGACTCTGAAAGTCCATGTGAGGTTCAGAATTGGATATACCAGGAAGCTCCAGATATGTATGTTTTTACTTGGTGGATATGGTTGGCTAAAAACAAATTCATGGTTATTAAAAGGAAAGGTGAATGCATTGGAAAGCCTAGAGCATTCCCAATGGGGATGATATCAGCCCCAAGGGGCAAAAAATTGGTCCTTGTAGGGCAAATAATCCTTACACATTACAATGGTTTGTGGCCCTCCAAAGGACCACAGTGTATATACAGACATCAGCAGATCTGTGGTACATGTATAAATTTTACGGGGCAGATTGTGGGGTGAAAGTGGGAATACAGAGAAACATGGGCCTAATATCGGAGAGTAGAAACCATAAGAGAAACGATAATAATTTACACAAGCTGTTCTCTGAGGTCCTAAGAGCTCTACTTACTATAGTTGGTATATTACAGTGACTTAAGGAGTAGACTGTGGCCTAGATGGGCTCAGAGAGACCTAGGGATTAATTTATGCTTAATATGTGACTCTGCTAATTGTCCACGTGGAGTATTCATTGATAAAAGCCTTACAATATGTTTATGAGAGTTCTATGACTAAAACTTGCTCACGGCTGCTCAGCTCTCACTGTGAAAGCCAGCCTCTGTATTAGCTTTATTTTCCTGATAAATGAGGATAGCAAGATTGTCATACCTATTTACAGGTGTTTGTGAAATCACACCAGCTAATGTGTGGATGGTGGAAAGCGCTGGGTAGGAACGTCGGTTCTTTCATCCTCCATCTGTGGTTGCTACCCATACTTATCTGGATTAACCAAAGTTAGCAGTATTTGCTATCTTTAAACATAACATGCTACTTTAATTCATAATAATATTATCCATATCAGTTAATTAGTGGGACAAATGTACCACATTAATGTAAGATGTTAACCATGGGGGGAACAGAGTGTGGGGATGTGGGAACGCTCTGTACTTAAGTTCATAACTTTTCTCTAAATCTAAATCTCTTGCCACATAAAACATTCCTTTCAAAAAGATTCATTTCAAGCAATGAATTGAGTATGTTCTTTTAACTTGCGATTTTTAAAAAAAAAATCCACCTTCCTATAATCCACCAATGAAAATGTCCGTGAGTGTGGCAGGAACTGCAAACATTCTATACATGAGCCAGCAGATGGCAGAGCACGCAAGCGTCTGAACTTGGGCCGAAAACCCAGCTTCTCATCAAATGAAGCCCTTTTCATTTTTCACAGAGTTTTCGTTAATCTGTAGTGCCAAACATACACGATCCTGCCACCTCTAAATACATGTAGCAGGCTATTGCTGAAATGGGCATGAGTGTGGGGTGGAGACATCAGCTCCCAGGCACGCAGAGGTGAATTTCCCATGGAGGCAAGAGGGGGCTTTCCTGCCCAGCTTATGCCCAGTCCAGGTATGGTGTCCACAAACAGATGGCCAGCCTTCTTCTCCAGGTCTCTGCTTCACGTTGCCCTGGCTGTGCTGAGATCCCACCTGGTGCAGGTGGGCGGATGATTGACTGAGTAGATGGGACTCCTCGGACTAATCAGTGATCCCCAGCTGTGCCGGCGCTAATCTCCAGTTACTGCTGGAATGAAAAGTGTAACCTCCAACTGGAATAAGGTTGGCGACAGCTCTTGTTGAGACGGCTGACGAGTCTCTGCTGCTCTTTGGTGTGGAGGAAAAGCAGCGTTTGTTAGAGGAAATCAATTTCTCTTTGGTAGATTATCCGGCCACAGATACAATTCACACAACAGAGGTTCCATATGGAGAAAGAAGATTTTTTTTTTTCTTACGTCTAGGAGAGAGGAAGATAATTTATGTGAGCAAGTGAAAGGTAATGTAGAATAAAAGGGATATTAGTTAGACATTTTAGTCCTCAGCCAAGAATTTAGGGCTAATGGCCTCCATCTGATACAAAAGCCAATTATGCTAATGGCTCTCTTAGATGTAAAAGCTGCAGCTATAAGTCAACACAGACCTTTGGCACTCAATATTTTTGCCTGGACACTAAGGTGATTCTTTGCCTCCTGTTCCCTGGCTATTCTCTAAGTTAAAGTCACTTTTACCCTTTGATATATGCATGACCTGTAAGGTAATAGCACTGAATGGAACAGGGCTTTTTATAAGGTCGTGATTGGATATGTCCTCCAAGCTGAGTCTTCTGTTATATTCAGAAGTCATGGGAGAAAAAACAGACACCAGATGCTGTGCAGAACCAACAACCACAACAGAAAGTTGTCATCTTTCTATCCAGGATAACGTTTTTCACCAAATGCAAGGAGACTTTTAATTTCTTTTGTGCAAGCAGGTTAATCATTGAGATGGGTTAATGCACAGGCATTGGCTTCGTAGTCTGTTAAAGGAACAGGTTTACTGACTTTACAAAAGGTTACTTTGTGTAGTGATTACGTGGAAAGGGCGGAACTCAGTGGGGTGCAATAGAAAGCGTGGTTTTTTCCTTCCCCTGTCCCTAATGCGGCCGGCCAGCTATTTCTGTATTTCTGTGCTTCTGATGAAATGTCAAAGCAGTCCCAAAGCTTCAGTCATTTTTGATTACAAAGACAGTCTCTTAATAATCAAAATCCCCCACTTCATTCAAAGTTAAACCTTCAGCAGTAGTTCCCTGAAACTCCTCTCAGTCAAGCTAGATGCAAGGAACACTGTGAAGTGCTTTAGCTTCAACAAATCTTTCCAAGGAAATTTTGTCAAAAATGTTCCGTGTTCCTCTGTAATTTCCAGCTATCTTTGAAGAATGGATCAGATGAGGAATCTCAGGATTTCTTTTGGGGTGCCATTTTTGCAAGTCCTGCATCGTGATCTAGCACACACTTCAGGATGGGCCTTTGTCCAAATAGGGAGAGAAAGGGTCTCATTTAAATATCCTGCCACATTTGTAACTTGGAAGGACTTTGAGGACATTGAAAGTCAGTCTGAATGAAAATAGCAGTGTCCTAGGATTCTTGTTTACTGACTCTAAGAGCAGTGGAAAATCAGTTAGAAGCAGGGTTTGGGTATATACTGTTTTTCAGATATTTGGGTTGATAAAGTTTAAGGACTGCCTCCTTTTCACACTTTATTTATTTTTTGAGACAGAGTCTCACTTTGTCATCCTCATTAGAGTGCTGAGGCATCACAGCTCACAGCAACCTCAAACTCTTGGACTCAAGTGATCCTCTTGCCTCAGTCTCCCAGGAATCTGGGACTACAGGCACCGTGCAGAACGTCCAGTTATTTTTTTTTAGAGATAGTGTCTCCCTCTTGCTCAAGCTAGTCTCGAACTCCTGAGCACAGGCAGTTCACCCACCTCGGCCTCCCAGAGTGCTAGGATTATGGGGGTGAGCCACTGTGCCCAGCCCAACATGTCATTTTAAAAATAAGAATATTGAACTAGAGGGATTTCTAAGATATTTCCTTCAGCTCAAAATTATTTAACAATGATTTTCTTAAAGAATTAAAAAAGGGAAATAAAATTGTCAAAATATTATATCTAGTCCCCTGTTTGGTTTTGTTCACACACAGTAGGCAGTTTTGAAGACCTGTGAAGCTAAAACATGTGGGCACAAGACATGAACTTAAATGGGCAGCAAGTCTGCATTACATCAGAAGTGAGGCCACAGTGGTTACAGATGAGCAGGAATTCCCAGCAGTAGGTGGGAGCAACCAGTACCGAATTATTTCATTCCAATCGGGGTTTCTCTAGGGAAGCTTGTATTTTTTTATTAAAAGTATTTTTTAAACTTAAGTCTCTATGTTCTCAGTTGAGAGTATCAACTGAACCTGTCTCCAATCTGTGTGAAATGTGAATTTTTTTAAAACTGAAAATGTAGCAATACATTGCCCTTTCCAAAAGAATGTTAATGTTTTTGATAGAGAAAAAAAGCGATTTGTTGAAACAAGAAAATGGAGTTGGATATAATCACAGTAATGTTGAGGATAGACTATAAAGGGACTGTAATGATTAATAAAAGGGCGCCTGGAAGGCCCACAGGACAATTTTAAAAAATGTGAAGACTTCTTTCCACCATCAGCCTGTAGGGCAGTTTGGTAGAAAGCAGGAGCATTAAATCTGACTTTTAGATTCTAGGTAGACAAAAGAAGGATGCTGATAACCCAGAATCTCTTATTTTTTCTTACCAGATTATTTTTTGATGTGGTGAGAGCCCAATGGAAACTTTAGCAGCCAAGGGAGACTACCCCATCTTCCCAAACCTCCTTAGAGATTCTATTAAAAAAAAAAAAAACTCTCCAGCTTATCATTTATTTTTTTGGCTGGGGCTGGGTTTGAACCCACCACCTCTGGCATATGGGGCCGGTGCCCTGCCCTTTTGAGCCACAGGCACCGCCCCTCTCCAGCTTATTTTTTAAATAGAGATCTATTACAAAAAATTCCCTAGCTTATTATTCTGAAATAATTCGGAAGTGGTTGTTCCTACCTATTGCTGGGAATTACTGCTTGTCTATTCCTGACTTGATTTGCATAATAAACTGGGCACAAATTCTAGTCTGGAGGGAGTTAGTGTAGGATGGCGACTGTATAATCCTATTTCATTAAATGGAGGCAAGCTCAAATAACATCTTGGGTCCACTTACTACACACGAGTGCCTGTCTGGATGTATGACTGGATGTGTCAACACCAAGAAGAGCAAATGTTTGGGTGTTCTCTAGAAGTCTTTGCTTTGGGCACTGCTGTTATTTGCAGAAGACCCGTAGGGGATGAGAGGCGCTCGGTTCATAGCGGCAGTTTAGGTTCACTGTGGGAAATGGCTGAGGACTTGTGAAGACATACCCGACTTCTATACACAAAATGATGAAGGTTTGTTTTCAGTATATGGCATGTGGTTATATATTAGTCATTTACTTTTTCTTACCTTCTTTTTGGGATCTCTTTGTTATGTAGGTTTGGAAGTGATGTCATTTGTTTTTATTTGCTGAATCAATATATTTTATTTCCTTATACATAAAAACACATCAAAGATAGCTCTTGTGACCTGTTCATTCTTTTTTTTCTTTTTAAGAGACAGAGTCTCACTTTATTGTCCTCAGTAGAGTGCTGTGGCATCACAGCTCACAGCAACCTCCAACTCCTGGGCTCAAGCGATTGTCTTGCTTCAGCCTCCTGAGTAGCTAGGACTATAGGTGCCCAACAGAACACTCAGCTATTTTTTGGTTCAAGTTTGACAGGGACCAGATTCAAACCTGCCACCCTTGGTATCTAAGGCCAGCGCCCTTCCCATTGAGCCACAGGCACCACACATGCCCTGCTCATTTTGACTAGTGTCTGCAGACAAGCCAAGGCAGCAGCTTCTTTTGGTGTTGTGATATGCAGAAGTAGATAGTTATATCCATGCATTATTTAAATTATAGAAAATGGCATTTTATTTTTTTAATTTTTTAATTATTTTTTATTAAATTATAACTTTGTACATTAATGCATTTGTGGGGTTCAGGGTACTGCTTCAGTATACAATGTGAAATGTTTACATTGAACTAAGTAACACATCCATCACAATTATACTCTTCTATTTCAGAAAATGGCATTTTAATCTCTAGAAAGGCCTCTTTGAAGACTAGACTAAATTAAAAGGAGACAAACTTATGTCCTTATAGTGGTTCTGTTAGAGGTGTGACCTAGAGACTTCTTAAGAGCTCAGATTCCTAATTTGTAAGATGAAGTGGTTAAACAGATGAGCTTTAAAATTTTCTTCAGCTCAAAATTCTATCAGTTGAGTTCTGGATATCTAAAAGAAACTTGGCTCTCTTAAAAATTTGACCCCCAAATTAGTTCTTATTTTTTCCATTTAAACTGTTTCTTCATACCTAGAATTCAAAAAAAGGAAATTATGAAATTTCTTTGCAGACATCTGAATACCACTTGGCTATGCAGTCTGACTACTTGCATGTGAAAATAACTTGCAAAATTGAAAGCTGCAGAGGAAGTCGAAGTTAATGGAAAATCTCCGGCCTCCTTGAAGGGCCTTCTTCTCGGGGTGTGTTTTGAGAATGAGGCACTTCAGCATCTGAAGTCAGAAAAGAAAAAGAGAAAGAGAACCAAATCAAATAATAGCAAACTCCGACGGGGCCTCTCCTTTGCAACTCAGACTTCCTGTTCTTGGCTGGAGGGTCTGCGTGTCCTGTAGAAGCCTGATGGTTTAATGTAGAATCCCAGCCCCTTCAGTGAGTTTGGGGAGAAAATTCCACGTATCTCTTGGAGCGTTCGTCAAAGTTTCTCCCTTGTGAAGCCCTGTCATGTCTCCAAATCCCCTCTAAATATTATGAGAGGAAGAAGTGGCTTTTTATTTGGAATGCTGGCTGTGACTTCGGGTTGTCCATGCAGGCCCCTTTGTTTGGTCTTTATTGAAGCCTGTCACCAGCCATCAGCCATAACCCTCGCTCCGCCTGCTCCAACGTGATGTATTGATATGTATACAACAATATGTTATAAATTGATATAAAATATGCATTTTTTCATAATTTATCAGCATTATGATGGCACGAAAAAGGCAGCCTTATGAATAATACAGAGCTCTTCAGCGGGCATTATGTACTATAGGTAATAAAGGCAGCCTCTCCCCTGGACTGCCAGGAGAGTTGTAAAGCCGAATGCATTAGTTCAGCCCTGTGATAATAAATCATTTTACTATGTCAGGAGGCCCTGGCTAACTTTTACTCCTGAGGTCTGAAAGAACAGTGTGCCATACGGCTCGGCTTGGTTTCTGAAGTGTTTAGACGGGCTCTGATTCTCCTGGGGGATGTTTGGAGTGAGCGATCTAGTTAGGTAACAAGTGGCAGTATTTCTCAGGTATCGATATTGTGATGCCTCCTGTTGTTTTACTGCCTGGAGTGGCTGATTTCGTCCTAATTGGAACGGTAGTTCTTCTTTGTGTCTCTATTTGCAATATGGTGCAGTGTTTCTTTAAAAAGTAAAAGTTCTTCCTCTGTGCTGTGCCACTGCTCTGAATGGTATCTCCCCGCCGCTGAGTTATCTTTGCATGGACGAGAAATCAATAAGACCTTCATGCTCTTATTTCACCCTCTTAAAAAATACAGATACCCTTATAGAAACTGTTTTTCGTGGCGTTTCGGTGGCCATCAGTTCATTACTATACATCTCAAATGGAATCAACCCTGCCTCTTTGGTAGTGACCCTCAATTGATTGTATATGATTTAAAGAATTATATTTATACATATGAATACTACAGATTCACTGTTATAGACAAAAGGCAGGCCATAATTCATGATTCAAAACAAAAGTTTGTCGTATACACCACAAGATGTTTTAATACTCAGAAAAATTTTCTGTAGTGACCATGAGAAACTCGTATTTAAAAAAAAATTAGGGTGGTGCCTGTGGCTCAATGGGTACGGCGCCAGCCCTGTATACCGAGGGTGGCACGTTCAAAACTGGCCCTGGCCAAAATGCAACAAAAAAATAGCTGGGTGTTGTGATGGGCACCTGCAGTCTCAGCTACTCGGGAGGCTGAGGCAAGAGAATCGCCTAAGCCCAGGAGTTGGAGGTTACTGTGAGCTGTGATGTCACAGCACTCTGCCAAGGGTGATAAAGTAAGACTCTGTCTCTTAAAGAAAAAAAAAGAAATAAAAAGTAATAAAAAACATAAGACATAAAGATAAAGACATAAAAGAGCCTGTAACACAATAAAGGCCTTACAATGTAATTCTGAATAAAGTTGTATGGTCAGGTAATTATCAAAAGACTCTATAATTAAAGTTGGAATTTAGAATTGCCAAGGACTCAGTTTATAGCTTAATGTATCTATCAGACTTCCCAGTTTTAATGAATACAACTGGATTAATTATAAAAGTGGAAGTAATAAAAGTGAATACCATCACTGTAAAGAAAGAATTATGTTTATATAAGCTTTGTTAAAATATTCAAGCATTCTATATGTTTTTTAATTTCCTTTAGAATACCCACAGGGATAATGTTTTGTCCATATGTTGAAAAGGCCCATTTTTTTTTTTAGGTGAGAGTCTTACTTTGTCACCCTCAGTAGAGTTCTGTGGCATCATAGCTCACAGCAACCTCAAACTCTTGGGCTTCAGTGATCCTCTTGCCTTAGCCTCCCAAGTAGCTGGGACTATAGGCGCCCACCACAACACCTGGCTATTTTTAGATACGGGGGTCTCCCTCTGGCTTAGGTTGGTCTCAAGCCTGTGTGCTCAGGCAATCCACCCATTTCAGCCTTCCAAGTGCTAGGATTACAGGCGTGAGCCATTGCACCTGGCTAAAAAGGCCCAATTTTATTTTATTTATTTATTTTTACTGACTGCAAAAGTCCAGCCATTTTTTTTTATTAAATCATAGCTATGTAGGCCCAATTTTAAACCATTCTTTTGGCTAAGAATATGCCCCTAAATTTTTAACATGTCATAATCTTTTCATATGGTAGCAAAGATCTGAACAAAATTATGAGAAACACTAGATGGAAAATAACAGCTGATGTAAAGGAGGTGAAACACATTTCATTTTGTTATTATTTTCTTATGTTACAAGTGTTTACACTAATTCTGAAAAAGTACTTTAGCTTTTTTCTTTTTTTTGATACATAAGATCACTTGCCAAACTTCCACTGTCTTGAACTAAGTATCAATAGGCATCCACACAATACCATTTACGGGAGTGTAATAGTATGGGCTATAATTTAAGCCATTTAAACCCTTCACACTAATTAGAGTCATAAAGCTATATTAATAGGACATTTTAATCCACTGGTATATTAACCAATATGAGTGGCTATGTGCTTTTCATATAACAGATTCTGAAGTAGCCTGAAAAAAAAAATATGGATTGAAACAGGTGGGAAGTAACAGTTCAGGCCCAGTGCTCCTTCCTGTCTCTGAAATATAAATGCAAGGACTGTTAGCAGCAGCACAGCAGCTGAGCGGCATAAAGATGGCCAATTTCTAAGGACACCTGAATTTATGTCATAGACGACCTGTTAGACCACAGCAACTCGACTTCATTTGGAAGCAAATATGTGGCCAGTGCAGCAGGCGGGGCACACCATGGCTTTCCCGCATAGCAAATGGCTTGTGCGGCTGCGTTCTGCACCAGTGGGTCCTCGGACCTGGCTTCCCCAGAAGAGATTGCTGCCGTCCGATACAGGGATTAGGAAAGCATGGAGCACTGTGGTGACAGCAGTTTTGAAGACAGATGCTTTCTGTTTGTCTCCAGATTGGGGACAGGGAAGAAAATAGCCGTGCAAAGTCCTTTTCCATTAACTTACCTCTTCTTTTTGCTTTGCGGGTGTACCCTACAGAAGAAAGTGACATTCTGACTGCGTGATGGATCTCGAGTGATCGTTATGAAAGAGTTGGAAATTTTGACAGCAAACTCGGGCATGCTGTCAAATATAAAGCTGAAGACTATCTACTTATTTGTGAAACCATTGGGTACGCAGGAAATGTTGGTGCTGGGCCTTTCCTTTGGTTCATGTGTAGCTAGAGTTTATTTGATGTCTGAGACCCATTGTGCTTTGGAATAGACTCCTCTTAGCATCCCTCCCGTAAGCTCAGATGAAAAATGATTTCAAATACAGTGGTTGGCTACTACACACTGCTTTTACTTATGGGAGATGTTCTTAAATAAAAAAAAAAAAATTCAAAGCTGAGTATCAAATACGCTTTAATAGGAAATTTTAGACAACATTGAATGAAATACTTTTAAAAAAATGCTTTGATTCAAAGACACCTTTTGTTTGGGAAACAGAAATTTAGAAATGGTCGCTCTGTGGCGTGACATTTTTAAAAAGGCAACTAGGTTGCTGACTTATCACATTTGTCATGAAATTCTTTTTTGCCATTTTCTTTAGGAAAAGAAAAAAAAGAAACAGAAAATTGTTTCACATATATATGTAAAAAATCCCTGTTAGGGAAAAAATGCATACATATTCATACACAGGTGTTCTAAGACACACATACATTCTGACACGTATACAGGCATTTTAACTTGGAGAAAAGATCTTAAAAATACAAAATCTAGTATTAATTTTACAGAATGCATTTTCATGCAATAATTCTGAAATAGACCATGACTAAACCTATGAGGTATAATTTCATCTATTTACCTTAATCCCAGGAAAATAGGTATTCAAAAATCTTTCAGAGAAGGAAGGAAAAACATATCATTTCGTCCTGTCTTATCAGGCATCTGTTAGTTTTCCTGGGTTTAGCATAAATACTTACTCCCTCTCGTACTTTCAGACTCTTGGTCTCCATTTTTAAAAATGTACATTTTCCCAATTCTAAATAATTTGACTCACTACTTGAAACATTCTTAAATCCTATATTTATGTCTCTCTAAGTTGAACAAACCATAAATTTAAATCACGAAAGATAAGCCTCCTTTTTAAAGAAATGGTGTATTTTGCTTGTTTTCGAAGTTGCTTTTTTTAACATGCTAAACTTAATCTTGGGTAAATTCTGAGATGAAACTTACAAAACACTTCCAAATATTTAAAGACAGTTACACACTAGATTATGCATGCTCTTACCCAGATAGAATATAAAGAGACAAAAATGTCATTTTCCTTGATGACTAGGAACTTTATGGACATTAAAGATATTGAATAATTTCTAGATATTGGTGATCAGAAATACTATCATTTGTCCTAATTAAAAACACTTCTTAAACATAAAGTACAAATGGAAGAACCAAGGACATCAAGCCTTGCCTTCTATTAGCTTAGGAGCTTAGGTGAAGGGCTTTGTGAATATTGCAGCATTTCCTAGACAGAGCTAGAATTGAGGAAAGCCCTGATTTTCTCATTCCATAGCTATGTAAACTTGGCTGTATTGCTCAAACTCTCTGAATGTCAGTTTCATCGTCTATAAATTGGGAATAAGATTTTCAGAGTTTCTGAAGGATTTGAAAGTGCTCAGTAAATATGCTTTTCTTTATTGATGGTAGTACTCATTCCGAATTTCTCAAAGTCAAAAGTAGCCCTCAAACACAGTCGGTGCCCAGTACGCTGTAAACATGTAATGGTCGTGGTGGTTGAGAACAGAGCTACGTGAGTCTTGGTTTGTACACTTCGTATGTTCCAATCTCATGAACCGGGGTTCTGAAGGGAATAGACTCTGAAGGGTTGGGAGGGAGAAATGAGACAACTTAGTGTACTGCACGCGAAAGATCTATGGGGGGAAAGGCAAGTGCTGAGATTAGTCCTTCTCCACGGAGACCTCCATTGTTTCCATTACATCTCCAATGCACTTTCAAGTATTTCAATACTGTGACATTTCCAGCGGGCACCACATTCTATCACACCTGCTGCGTGGTGAGATGCTCCCTTGCCGAGGGTCTCAGCACAGTAAGCCTGAGCACCAAACTGGAGGCCAGGACTAGAGGTCAGGAATCTGCTGGCCCCAGGAAAGCAGGCCAGAGGGGGTCTGCGTCCCCTCAGTGGTGTCCGGCAATCTCTAGCAGAGGAGAGGCCATCAACCAGCACGCGCACCCACAGCCATCAAAGCCTGAGTACCGGGGCCGGAGGAAAGCATGGTTCTTAGGCAGGGAGGAAATGTCATCCACAGCTGCAGCTAGGAAGTTATGAATTAGGTGAACAGAGGGACAGAGAAAAGTGGGAGAATAGCGGATTTAAACAGCCAAGCAGGAAGAGTTGCTGATTCCTCCTAGAAGGCTCAGAAATCCTTACCGAAGGGGAAAAGACTATTCCAGAGCGTGGCCTGCCTAGGGTCACATGCAGAGAAAACACTGGTTTCATGTTGCTGGAGAGCACGTGGGCACAGGAAACACAAGCAAAGGAAAAGATGTGAAGCACAGAGGTCAGAGAAGGAGCAGGAAGGGCCCGCAGGGCAGAGGTTCACTCGCAGCTTTTCACTGTGTTTAGAGACATCGCTGTGTATCTACAGCGATCATGTCGATATGTTGTTTTCACCCTATTTGATTCTTTCATTTTAAGACACCTCTTGACTGTGTTTTGTTCCTGCTTCCACTACTTTGGCTAGAATTTGTGCCTTCAACTCCAAATAGGGCAGATAGTCGCTTTTTAAGTATTTGCGATGTCACCTTGCCTAGAAGCACGGGACTCCGATTCATAACATTCTAAGTATGTTGCTAACCCATTGCGTTCCGGAATTGGACAAGAATGTGGCACATTAAGTGTGCGCTTTAATAAGATTCAGCGACCTTGGAAAATATGTTCTAGAAAATTGTCCATCAGACCTTTACGGATAATGTTTTAAATACTGTATCTAAAAACATGGGCTGAAGGTTTTAAGAAACAACCTCCAAATCTCAATGACTTAACCCAGTAAATGTTTGTTTGTCACTGAGGAAAACTGCAGTGTGACTGTTCCCAGCCGGGCAGCTCCCTGGGCTGGCTCTCTTCTGAGACACAGCTCTGAACTCTGGGGTCCTTGCGTTTTGTGGCTCCAGTGCTGTCTAGGGCATATAGCCCTGGGTTTTGGCTGCTCCCTCCAGGTAGGGGTGGGAGCGAGTGGGAGACGGGTGGGATGATGGAGAAGAGAAGGCTGCCTGGATTATTAAATGGCCAGGCCTGGAAAAAGTGTTTTAACCACATTGCACCAGGTGGAATGTTACTCATGGAGTATCGCCTGGATGTAAGATGTCCTGGGCAGTGTTGCCTTCCTGGTGCTGATGAGGTAGAAGTTGAGTCACACCCGCAGCATCACTTCAGCCGCAGCCAGTGGGCAGCTTGTCACCTCCACTCCAGTGGCTGGGCTATTGTTTTCATTCCATATCCAACTTTTACCACGTTCCCTCCCCATCTGTGCTCCTGCTCTGGCGGAAGCCATCACCTGCTGGCCAGCAAGCTAAGGGCTGCTCCCCACTCCCTCTTGCTACTATTAACAATGAATGTCATGGCCAGGTGCCAGCAATTTGGGGGAGTCCCTTAGTCTCTAACTGTTCTCCTATTTTACAAAAGTAAACTCACCACTAATATATATCCCTAGTATGCTGTACTCCAAGTGGTGGCAGAAATAACTCATCCTGGCAAAAGGAAATCACCCTAGAAATTACCAGAGGATGTGACATAGATTATTTAGTGTAATGGCTGAAGGTGTTTTCAGTAAAATGCAGTGTACGCTGTGTTCCCTGATCCCATTTGTCCTCTTAAAATTAATTTCTGTAGTGTTTCACAGTTACCTGTTTAATTATTCATTCTAGATGTCACAGAGAATGATACAGTACTGCAAAATAAAGCCAATAAAACAAGTTTCTAATGCTAAATATCAAGGCTGGAAAATATGACCATTACAAATAAGCAAGACTCGGTCTTCCCTTTTCATAAGTATTCACAATGACACTCCATGCCATAAACAACAGTGACGCTTGGATTAATTTGAAGATGTTTGCATAAATATGCTCAGAGTTTTATAGTATTTCTCCCCCCCCCCCTTTTTTTTTTGCTCCACAGTTCGTTTGCATCATAAGAGTACGTGTTTCCCAGGCAAAATTTTCACCTTAATCTTTCATGCCAATGAAATTTCCACTTCTGTTTGTAGTGTCATCTTAGGGGAGAGGCATAAACTTTTGGAGTCCAACAGCCCCGGTGCAAGTCCTGTGTTTAGCACGCTTGCTGCGCAAGTTACCACTCATCTCAAAGGCTATTTCCCACCTGTAAAACATACCTCACAAAGTGTGTATGGAACTCAACGTTATAAAACAGAACTGGAATTTCCCACGCTGATTGGCCTTTCTCTTAAAACAGTGATTAATTTCTGCTGATAATTTGATATGATTGTAAGTGGCAAGGCTGATTTCAAAGGATAAAAATGTAAGTAAGAATAGAGTGAGACTTGTTAGAACTTTCTGGGGAGTATTAAGTAAGTATCTCATCAGCACGACTGAAAAAATAATGGAGCAATCTCTTCAGATTGTCAAAGGTAATGTTTCAAACTAGAATTCCATATGCACTCCAGCTTTTTTTCAACCATGAGGTCAAAACAAAGATGATTTCAGAAATGCAAGAATTCCAAAAATTTATCTTTCACTCACCCTTTCAAAGGAAGTTATTTGAAGGTGCCGCACAGTCATGAACACCAACAAAAAGGAAGATTTGAGATTAAAAAACCCTGGAACTAATCCACTGAGTTTAACTGCAAAGAATTCCTATATTGTCATCCATATCTCAAAAATAGTTCTCAAGTCTACAAATTATAGACTAAGAAGGAGTAGAAATGGATTTGATTCAAAGATAAAATTACTAAGAACGTAGAAGCTATAGATTATGAAGCAAAAGAACAAATAAAGAGAAATAAGCTTCCCTTCCCCGCCCCAAATTGAACATCCAAAAACTCTATGAGAAAATAAGGGCATAGGTATATAGTAACAAACCGAAATATAGCATTCTTTTGAGCAGTTGATGGGATAAGAAGAGAAAACCATTTAATTGTAATACCAGGATATTTGAATTTTAAATAGCGCAGAAATAATAACATTGGCCTAAAATTAAAAAAAAAAATCAGACAGCACAATGTAAGGGTACCTGGTACACACCATCTGGGTGTGGGACACAACTACAACAGGGTCTCTTCCAAACCAGTGCAAACATTGTAACCTAATTGTGCCCTCACTTTAATCTGAAATAAAACAAGGAAAAGCATCAGATAGAACAGACAAAATCCGTAACCTAGAGGATAAATACTATGTCTCTGAGGTCGTGAGTTGGACTCCAGCTTCACTACGTGATGTCCACAATGGTGTTTTCAGTGGGGTTGTGACTTTTTGCTAACGAATGATAATCTAAGGCCTGTTCTCTGACATTTATTTTAAACTTGTTCGAATGATATTAGAATTGGGGACAGACAGTAAACCAGTGCTTGGATGACCTGAAAGGTGCTAAGACTTTGAAAAAAAACAAAGGTTTATTAAAATGTAAATTTTACCTAGTACTCTTGGTGGGACATAGAACATATTATTCTTAAATGGAAAGGAGAGAATCTTTCCTTCCCCGCCATTCTCCAGCCACCCTCAGTGGAAAATTGTGACCCTGTAACTTGTGTCTTGAGCCCTTGGGCATGTGATGCCCAAACACTCACTCAGTAGGGGTAAAATAATATAAATGTTTTGACGAAATGAAGTATTACTTTAGAAAAGAAATGTGATGCTTAATCCTCTAAGAGGCATGAGAATCCAAAATGGCGAGGAAAATCCATGAAGCAATTTCTTAGTAGCCTGAGAGTCCCCTTCACTTTACTCAGAGTGCCATATTGGTCCCATGACATCTCTGAAGTCTCCCAAAGTAGAGTTGTCACTCTCCTCCCACTAACCTTTTTAGATTCTATTCCTAGTCTTCTCTATAGTGTACAGAAACCAATTCATATTTCCCAGCCCAAATGTATCTTTTAGACTATAATGGCAAATTTTTATATGATACAAATCATATAGGACATTAAAAATTCCCAGTAAGACCACTCAGAGAAAACACGACTAATAGCTGTGAGTATTCAAATATAATGTTAAGAACTGAACTGAATTCAGAATCATTCCCAGTAATGATATACTCTGTGTATTCAT
>NW_003852465.1:2576678-2577917 GCF_000181295.1 Otolemur garnettii
CGAGTACAGTGGCTCTCAGAAAGGAACATGAACGTGCCAGATTATAGTTAACATCTGATTTCAGTTACTGATCAATTAGAAAGACTTGGGGGGAAATCTTTTTCACTGAGAAGGCAATAGATGCCCCTCTGTTCTCTGCACTGGTCTAGTGGAGGTCGGTGATCTAGGACCTGCTCTGGTTCCCGTTAGACCCCACCAGTCTGTTGTGTGACCAGGCTTCCCCCCCTTGGCCTTGTTGCCTAATTCCTCTTATTCCTATTGTTCTGCCACACTTTTCTTCTCCCATCAGGCCAACAGTCCTCTCTCAGAGGCCAATGAGATTTCAGTAACTGCAATGAACAGCGGGCCACCCTGGGCTCTTAGAGGAATTCTACATTTCATACGTAATATTATAGGGCCAATAACTATTAAAAATAGATTAAGAGAGCTAGCTATTTTCTCAAGCTCCGTTAATCCCTAAAGAAAATTAGCCAACAACTTTCTCTGAAGTGCTTCGATTTTTTGGATTCACAGTAGAAAATAAAATGAGAGAGAAAGACAGAGAAACCACGTGTGCGCGTGAAGAGGAGATACCCAGTACTGACATTTTCTGCAATTAAGCTTTCATCTGGACTTTCATTTCTCAAACCTTTGCTTAAGACTCTCATTTTCTTCTCTTTTGTAATCATTAGACCAGTGAGATTTAACTTGTGAAGTTTATTTATTTTAGTTATTGGCTCTGAGTGCAGATCCAGATTGGTGGTAGATATCATCTTGCCCAGAACTCATTTATTTTATACTTTCCAGGTGTTTGAGGCTGACATGTTGTCCTGATGATCTTTCTTCACAGTGACATTATTCGCTGCAAATTGCTATGCCCCTTCATGTGTTGGTTCTCAAAGACTAAAGCTTTCAGAGTAATTTTTTCAGGTAACGCAATTATTATAATTTAAAATTATAGGGAAACAACTGTAAATAATTCCACTATGTCTTTACATTATCAAATCGAGTTAGTTTTCAAAGCATATTTCACTGTCTATTCCTGTTTTGCAATCACAGACTCAGCAAATTTAGTCACTAAAAGCCATTTAAGTGTATTTATATGTTAAGATCCTATGTAATTTATATTTTTATCTTTATAAAGCAGTCATTTTATAAATATATTACTTTATGATGCTTTCATGAAAAAAATTCAAAAATAGGAGCACCTATTTTTGTATCAAAAATAGACTACATGCATGTATCTTTATTAAATTGTCT
>NW_003852465.1:2578109-2582812 GCF_000181295.1 Otolemur garnettii
ATATATATTTCTTTTATCCTCCTAAAACCTTTTGGGATAAATACATTTGTAATTATGGTAGACCCTCTGTAAGTTGACCACCTAAGAGACTGTGACAAAAGTGATCGACACAGAGAGGTGGTCAACGTGAGGAATTCAGCTACTGTACTGGTATGTACATACAGTACTTGTCTGGTCTGTGAAAATTAGCTCAATTTGATGAGGGGGTCAATGTAAGGAGGTGGTAAATTATGGATGTTCTGTTGTATTTATATTTGTTTTCATAAAAGCAAAAATAGTACAGCCATAAATGATATGCCAAAGTCCCAAAGCCTGATAAATTCAGTGCCACAGTGAACTCACAGTTTTCCTGAAATGGTTCAATGATGTTTCAAATGCAGATGGCCAATGGAAAGAATTAAAATAAGTCTTAATTTTGGGGGGGGGGATTTTATATGTGTCTATATTATATATATTTGTAATTTTTATGTGGGATGATTCAATAAACTTTCTGGCACACCCAGAAATGCCCCCAATTAAAATGAGACATATATTAGAAATATTTCATAATATGTAGGTTTTATTTTTTCCCTTGTGATCATTATCTCTTCTGTGAGAAATGGCCTCTAATAAAGATATTCATTTGGCCTCAGGATATGTGTACATGAAGGAAATAAAAAGCTCAAGAGCTCTCCCTATTATAGCCATAAGATATTCGTCAAACACCCCAAGGGGCTCTCCCATAGTGGTCAGCTGTGCAGAGATCATTATGAAAACTTCATGTAGTTTTCAGTGTGTGACTTTGTGACCCATCAGAGCTACTGTATCTTCTTCCACTTCCTTGTGCTTTATGGAAAGCTCCAGGGAAAATAAATATGACTTTCTAGACCCAGAAGTGGAAATGACAGTGGAGTAAGGAGATCAAGGTTATCAGGACTGGAGTTCTGTGTGAAGGCTTCTGTTTATCGGCAGGGAAGCCACCAAGGTGAAAGGGGTTGTTGTTATTTTTAAAATATTGGATTATCTGGAAGATGAATTTCTTATCAATATAGGTTATCTTGGGTTTCCGATTCTAAATGTCAACCTTATTTTTGATATCATCTCTGTCCTTTGACAGTTATTAACTTATAGATGATGGGTGGAGAATATCCCCCAAACTCCTGTGTCTGTGATGGTCTTGTGAATATTTGATGACAAAAAAGGAAAAAGTCAGAAATGATGAGAAAGGAAATATAAACATTACACCCATCAGGGCACACCGTCTTGCCTTTCAGCTACCCGCTGGGAGGGTTTTTAGTGTTCTGTCTTTAATACACTCAGCTTTTCAGATCGTCAGTATTTTAAGCGTCCCCTTTGTTATTTAGTCAAGGGTGGAATGACTCTCTTCTTGCCATAATGAGCACTGTTTCTATTTTCGATGTTACACAAGTGAAATACGACTATCTACAGGTTCTGAGATCTATTTTTAAGTTACAAAGATAAGACGTAAGGACACCATTCTTACAGAAAGGTGAAATCACATTATGAGGGGCTCTATCCTTTGCTGTACATAATTCAAAAGTTTTTAATATCTCACTTAACTAAATGGTTTATTTTAGCCAACTATACTATCATAACTCAAAAAAAAAAGATGATGCTAATATTATCAGCTTTATCAGATATAACAGCTTTTTTGTAAGTGGTGGTTACCAAACAACGGTTTGGTTTCTTTCTTTCTGGTTAAATAATGGTTAGCAGAATTTAGGTATTAGAAGTCCTAGTACCAAAATGTGGGTGGAAAGGGCTCAGGATTTGTTTTAAAGTCTCACGATTCTAGATTCGAAATCAAACCCTCACCGAATTTGGCCATCTGGTGCCAAGACAAGTTATTTAGCCTTCTTCAATCTCACACGGCTCTTCTCTAAAAGCGACCTAATATTAATTTTCAGATCTCTTGGTGAAGTATTTGAGGTAATGTCTCTAAATTATCCAGCACAAGTTTATAATGCAGTATCTGTTCAGTCATCTTTTCTCCTCTTTTTTGTACAATATTTCACATGATAAATATACATACCTGTATGTTTATGCACATGTGTGTATGCAGACATGTATGCATAAACGTGTGTGTATATATGTGTGTGTATATTTGCAGCCGCGTTATTCAGAATACTTGGACTGACCTCGAGCATGACATTTCTTTGAATTTTCTAATCTTAAAAACATATGTAAAATTTACATCTCTACAGTGTCATATATTTTTCTATTAAAATAATATCCACATTCACCACTTTGCAAAGTAAGATTGTCTATTCCAGAAAATACTCAATATTGATTGTATGGGGTTTTGTGTATTCTGTTCACCAGTAAATATCCAAGGGAAGGGCTGAATATCCCAGTTTTCAAAATGTAACATGAGTGATAATTTGAGGATGATTTGTATGCAGAGTTTTTTTAAAAGATGGAAGGACATCCAGGATTAAAGGTGTAAGAGTGCTACTGAGAGCCACGTGATCTTACACAACCTCTCACAGACACTTGCGTTGTTCCCTAGGGGGGTGGATTTTTATAGAATCAGATTCATAATCCTGAAGGGAAATTAAATCTTTTCCTTTTGTTCATGCTGACTTTCACACAGTGGGCTTTGGAAAAAGTTCCTTTATGTGTTAAAAATTCTCCACTTATTCAGTGAGTGATCAAGACATTATTGCAGAAATGTTTTCTGTCTATGATCTTCTATAACTTCTAGTTTATCAGCTTCTCAGTGTAGACTCCTTCCCCCAGCCATGATGAATGACATCTGATGCAGGCGGTCCCAGGGAACCTATTTGCAGCATCTAAAGGGGACTTCCCATGTGGAGAATGGATTATAAAGATTTCTGCTCTAGAGGAAGCTATTTTAGTCCTGACCTAGTTTCATTATAAGCTGAGGCTCACTTTTGTGGACCAGGATACTCCATGTAATTTTGCTTGTTGAAAGTGTCCAAGCTCCCGGTACTGAGTCCACGGTGCTGGCCCTAGCACTGACAGAGTCAGTGAGCTGTGACACACAGGATCTGACGAATTATCCAGGGGAAGCACCTCATCACACAGCAGGGTAAAGATGGTCTTCAGGGAAACCTCCATGGCAGTTACAGTTATTGCTACAAGTTTGCTAGTTTCATAATATTGTTAGCATTGGCCAGTAAATCAGTAAAACTACCAGTCAGGACATGCCCTTGCAAAATATGACACAGTGGTGTTACAAAGGGGAGTTTTAGAGAAAACTCTCCAGAGTCCTTTATGCTAAGTGCCTTAGGGTGAGTCCCTGTTGGCCTGTGATTTGATCAAAGTCAGGTATGTTCTCAAGCTTACAGACTTCCCAGAAGTTTTCTTTATCCACGAAACATAGTCTGAGACCTTTGCATCTCTCTGTAAGATAAAGGCTGCATACTATGTACATCCAATTATAAAAATGTTGTTTATAAATAAAAATATTGAAGAAATCAACATGTTTTTCTGATAATCTCACACTCAGCTAGGTTTCCGCAAGACTCGATCTGGTTAATCACTCAATATTTTATTTTGTTTAAATGTTGAAAGAGCCATATCTAATTTGTCATCTTTCTGTTCACCAGCAGTCCCTGGGTTAGGAATAAGATAGGTTATGTAGGTTTCTTCTCAAGTCGGATGTGTCTGTAAGTTGGAACAGGTACTTTTTAATCTATTATCCCTAATAACTTCCGTTCATGAGTCAAACGTCACTTGGATGTTTGTAACTCACAGACTTACTGGAACAGCCTCCAGTCATAAGTGTGAGTTGTACGTAACGTATAGTATACTTGTAACTTGAGGACTACCTGTACTTCAAAATGATGTTAATTCTGACAGTTTGGGGGCATTCAGTTGATAGATTACTGCAGGCCTGTGGCGTGCACCTAGGGTACCACATGTCCATCTACCAAAGGGAAGTTTCCTTCAAGGATGTGCTTCTGATTTTTCAGATTGGATAAGAGCTGAGTCATTGCAGAGTTCTCCCTCTGTGAGATCATTGTTGTTATTATCCCCACTTCATATATGGAAGAAAAAAACAACTAAAGTTTAGATAAGTAATTTTCTCAAGTACCTACAGTTATTACTTTGTTTGAAAACATGACTTCATGACCCCAGTGCTTTAATATCTTATAAATTCTGCTATATCTATACACACACGTATATATATCATTTCATGATAACATCCATAAGACATTTAAAAAATAACTTCCTGCTTAAAAATTCATAATGTTTCTACATTTTTAAAAATATTAAGAATACTTTTTAAATTTACCCTTCATTGATCCAGAATCAAGGTATACCTTTGTCCTGTGAGTAACACATGGTTTTCAAGGAATGGAAAAATTAAGTCATGAATATTAGTATTTATTGTTTGATGTCTATGCACTAGACTCAATGCTGTGCTTTTCTTATGTTCTCTCATTTAATTTTCACCTTGACTTGTGAGTTAGTATTAGGGTCTCAAGTATCACTTGAGGAACCAGAGTATGGAAGGTTTATAAAGGTAAGTGAGTGCTTACCTTTAGCACTCACTGTTTAAAAAGTGAATCATTGGCGAATTATATTATAATGCTGAAAGGGAGAATTCTCAGAAAGGAACATCAGAGATGGACTCCTGAGCTGATCTTAAATTTCAAACTAAGAACTAGAAAGGAATCCTGTATTGTCAACTTGTCTTTATAAATGGAGAAAGCAGCCAGGTACGGTGGCTCACG
>NW_003852465.1:2582919-2586481 GCF_000181295.1 Otolemur garnettii
CCAAGCTACTGGGGAGGCTGAGGCAAGAAGATTGCTTGAGCTCAAGAGTTTGAAGTTGCTGTGAGCTGTGATGCCATGGCACTCTACCAAGGGTGACAGAGTGCGACTGTCTACAAAATAAATAAATAAATGAAATGAAATGAAATAAATGGGAGAAAGCAGAGGTTTAGATTTTCAAATTACAAATAATCCAAGAATATGTTTGTATGTGGTTTTAGAAGATTTTGAGTGTGCATTTGTGTTCAGAAAGAGCATGTTCTTGTATTTGAACTTACATGACAATATTCTAGAAATTACTTTTGAAGAAAAGAGTTTACCCAGTGGTATTAAATTCATCTTCCCTTTTTTTATATTATATACTTTACACAATATTCTTGGAATAAAGAACATGCTACATTTATCGTCTGCTAAAAATTTGTCACACAGAATGTGATGATTTATCGCACCCATAAGCATGTCTATGGCGAAATACCTCAAGGTGCTTTGTGGTCACATTTCCATTTGGAAGAAAATGTTTATGTTCCTATTTAAAACTACATATAAAGATAACTTCCAGAGGGACTCAAGACCTAAATTTAAATATAACGCTCCCTTCAAAAACAATACTATAAAAGTACTAGAAGAAGCTATAGAAGATGATATTCATATTCCTTGGGTCGGGAAGACTTCCTTCTGCACGAAAAGAAACCTAATTTTAAAGTTGAAGATTAAAAAAAAAAGTAACTGTCTTAGTTTTGTGCTGCTACAACAGAATACCACAGAATAGGCCACTTATAATGATCAGAAATGTATTGGCACACAGTTCTGGAGACTGGAAAGTGCAGGATTGAGGCGCCGCACCTGTGTGGACCCTCTGTCCTGCAGTGTTATCCCACAAAAGCAGGGCAAAGCGAGGGCAAGAGGAAAAGGAAAAGGGTGAAACTTGTCCTTTTAGAAGTAGCCCACGCCTGCGATAATGGCATTAATCATTCCCTCAGCCTTGTAGCCTAATCGCCCCTCCTTAGGTCCCACCTCCCAACACCGTAGCGTTGTGGATTGAGTTTCCACCTTAATGCTTTCTGGGAAGAGGGGCACCTTCAAACCACAGCAGTACCTATAAGTAAAATTAAAATTATAAATATGACTGAAAGGAACTGTTTGCATTATAAATAACAGATAAAGTTAATGAGTCTAATATTCAAATAACTGATTAAACAAGTAGGAAAATGTTAAACAACCTGACCGGAAATGAGCCAGTTTTATCATCAAGTAATACTGAATAATGGCAAAAAATTATTTTCAATACTTCATACTCATGATCAAGTAAATGCAAATATTGTTTAACACTGACAATTTTTTAAAAAATACAATATCCAATATGGTTGAAGATAGAAAAAGTAAGCTCGCTTCACTGCTTGAGAAGCTGTGAGGAGCTTCCATGTACGTGTGTGTGTGTGTGTGTGTGTGTGTGTATTTAAACTGTCATTAAAAAATTGCATATCATTAATATCCATCTGGGAAGTACCATTAAAGAGTGATAGGTTTTACATGTTTACAATACGTAGAATTTTTTAAAGATCACGTTTCACTCTTAACCTTTTCCTCCTTTATCTTCACCCTCTGACTTACTGTGTTAAAGAGCTCTACTCAGTTTAGCTCTTAACCCTTCCAGACTTGCAAGAGGATTTAGCTTGGATCACAGTTACATTTGCAGACGCGATCCTCAGGACCCAGGTACATTACAACTGCACTGATGGTTCCATTATCACAGCTTGACCACATCAGCCTTGATTCTGTTGCTAAGTAATCAGTGTCAATTGTTGCTCTTGAGGATGAAGAACAAAATATTTCTTAAGATAAAAGGAAAGCTCTATTATGAAGCCAATGCTACCTTTTTTCCCCACAGTATCCTATTTCTAAAGCCCTACCATGTTGTAATATTTTATTCATGAGGCAAAGTCTTACAACTATTCTATCACTTTCTTTAGTAACTGTACCTTGGAAACCATTTACATTTAGGGCAAGTGGTTCTAACAAACATAAAAAGAGTTTTTGGTATGTTCGTAAAGTTCACATAGGGTTAAGGGAAATATACAGATCTAAGAGTTGAATCTCATGAGCATATGAAAGTTCTACCACCAGCTTTCTCTGATCTAGAATGTAAATTAGGCCTCCTGCTAATAATGCATTTACTTCAGCACACATAACAACTATTAAAAAATCCTTTTCATACATCTGCAGATTTTTCTTACTGCACCACATCATCAAAAATAGATTAAAGCATTAAATAATTTGAATATACTTGTCAACATTTTAGGATGTTATATGAATTTCCTCCACAACTAACACTCTGGTACCACATCATTATATAGTTTAATTTAGTTTCAATTAGCGTCAAGAACTCTGGGGAAAATCACATCTATCGCTGTGAGTCTGTCTGTCTCTCCCTCTCTCTATATATATACACGTATGTATGTATATATGTATCAACTAACAAATATATATCTCATATGTATATAAATATGTATAGTCTGATCTCTATGATACAAACAATTAGGGATTTAAAAAATAAGCAATATTTCTGTTTAAAGTCTTGAGTTGGGAAATTATACCCTTGCCTATGAAAGCTTATTAGCAATACCAGCAATACCTAGATATTATAAGAGTTCAGAATGGGATGGAGTGATGTCAAGTCTGGAATTTTCGGAACATTGGAATACTCATTTGGCTTTAGCAAGTTTAGGTGAGCCTGAACATCTGTAATTTCAAAGGTCTACAAGGTAGTTTTCATATGTATTCTAATCTGAGAACTATTTCATTCAAGAATTTAAAAACTAAAATATTAAGTATTGTAGTGGAGAAATTAGAATGATAAATGAAGTCATTAGTACTTGAAGGACATCATGTCCCAATTTACTGCCTACAATTACAGAACATAAGGTTTCTTCATAAAATGTCAAAATTCAGTTGATTATGTGGAAATATAAATAATATTCATATTTAAGAATATGTATGAATCACATGGGTTACTGATACCCTGTAGAAACAGAAATAAATTTGGTGTCTCATCTAAAAATGTGCACATTTGGTAGTTGATTGGTAGAGAGAGACTTTTAAAAAACATATTAGAAAATTATTATGTTCATTACAAGGAATGCTTTGCTTCATAAAAAGTCACTGCCATTTCTTTTCAACATAGTGCACATAAAATATTGATTTGAGAAAAAAAAAACCCAGCAGTTTTTATTTTTTAAAAAGACATCCACTGCCACTGATTTGGTGCAGTACTTTTTATAGCTCCCAGACGGCCGAGTGAGAGGAAAGCGTGGGTGACTCTGGTTGCTGAAATTAGGTTTCTCTCCATCAGCATTAGAATTCTTTTTCTGAAAAGAAAATACTGAAACTTAACTATTATCACCATAAATACATTTGTACAGTGTATTTCACTTTGTTCAAAATGTCTTTGTGATTTTTATATTTCATTCATTGTTTTTAATTGTTCTGATGCTTTTCATATCTCTGGGCAGCATTCCCTCTTTGCCAAAATGCTTTTCTGGGAAAGAAAAATTCACAGGTCTTAAGT
>NW_003852465.1:2587311-2588644 GCF_000181295.1 Otolemur garnettii
TGACAGTTGTCCTGTTGACTGTGGAACCCAATGTTTAACTGCCTGTTACATCCCCCGTCTCATACTCAGCCTAACTTCTATACCTTTCTTAAATCTGCCCTTTCCTTCTCATTCCCACCAGGTGACTGCATTAGTTTGCTCCATTGCAGGCCTTCGTCTGTTATAAAGGATTCAAAATCATCCTTCCCAACTCCAATTTTCTACCCTTGACAATCTCCCTAGTACTCAAATCATCTTTATAAAATACAAATATTCTTTCATTATTTTCTTGCTCGGATTACAGTGTACCTTACTGCTTTAGCCATGTTCAAACTCATGGGCTTCTCTTGCTGACAGTCCCTGCCTGTCTCCAGTGGGCTTTCACCACTTGCCAGACCCAGGTGGGTCATGGATTCTCCTGCACCTGTGCTCCTTTTCCCCCTGTGCAGAGACAGATATTCATGAAAAGTAATTGAAAGCTGGATGTAAAGCAAGAGGGGTAGCTCACGCGTGCAGAAGCCACACGGGAGAAATTGTGACACTCGGTGACCCATTGGCCCGGTATACAGTGGTGTGCGCTGAGCCACAGCTCTATGCCTGAGCATTCAGGGGAATTCATCTGCCTGCAATTTTTTACTCTTTCTGAATTTCCACTTTGTTATATTATCCATATTTTCAATTCAAAAGCTTATGAAGTCAAACTTCCAGGAACAAGCGAGCAGATATTTCATTGTGAAGTGACATTTTATGAACTCTGCTTGTCCTTGTTCTCAGGCCTGCCTACTTCATAACAATGAAAACCTCCTCTGCCCACCAGTATATAAAATTCCGTTTAGTTTATTCTTTTGACTGCCATGATCACCCTAGTGAAAAAGCCAAATGACATTTGATTTCTTTCCATTCTTGTTTATTATATTATAAAGCTTTGATCCACACCACTGGCATTTGACCTTTGCATTCAATGAAGATGTATATAAAAGATCTGAGAGCAAATGAATACTAAAACTTCTTTGTTTCTAGTAAAATATAAACAATGAGATAAATATAATCATAAAAATGTCAATATTATTTGTTATCCTTGTGGTTTAACTTTTAATCTTGGTTAGTATAGAGCTATATTTCTTGTACTTTTCTTTAGTAAATTGTAAATGAAGTTTTTATATGAGTAAGTTTGTAACACTGGGACAATTCAGGATCACATAGTGACGGGATTTATAGCAGTACCATGCAGTGGCTATAAAGTACAATAATTATTCTGGAACCATAGAAGTACTATTTAGGTAAATTGCCCTACTCTTCTACTAATTTATTGTACTCATTTAAATTGCATTTCTAGTTGTTTTTCTTTTGTTGT
>NW_003852465.1:2588981-2595426 GCF_000181295.1 Otolemur garnettii
ACTCATAAGGAGTGACTGTAACCCACTGTTACAAGGTTTCTGTCTCTCATTTATTGCCCTCTCTGGTTTAGAGGACATGTCAATTTAAATATGTAATGTTGGATAAAAGCAAAGTATATATTCAAATCAAGATAGGGAAGTGATGAGTAAGAGAATATGCTTTTTCTTTCTTAAGTTGGAATGGTGCTCTCATTGTATAAGTAATAACCACAAGAAGAAAATAACACAGGAAGCATTAAAAACAGATAGATAGATGCACACACATACTTTAGTCCAAGAAGCATTTCTGAATATATATATATATATATATATATATGTATAAACATGTCCTATAGTCCAAAGTAATAAATTCCCTATAAGGATAGACTGTAAATATTGATAATAACTTACAAAAGTAACACAAATATCAATTTCAAGAGTATTCTAATACATGGCATCAGTGAAAATGGTTGACTCACAAAATACCTATATTTATATGGTTTATAAGATCACTCATGCTCTAAGTTGTTAGTACTTTAAAACAATTTGATCCAATTAGCTTTTATAAAAGAAATTGAAATCTTCCTCCATGTGGCATTTGGGAATCCAGGTTCGGTAATATCACTTTAAAGTCTGGTACTCTCGGTCAATTTATGAAGGATGGTCTAATCATTGCCAGAAACCTTGGTCTCACCTCGCTGACCCCCTCCGGGTTTCTGTGGCTCTGCTTTTCCATGCAGCGTGTGAAGGCGATAGCAGGTGCCACAGCCTGTCAGCAGTGGTGGAAGAGCTTTTTATCATCCAGTACCCAATGTCCCTTGTTCTTGGGGGGGAAGAAGGTGGTATGTTAGGGTTCTCTGGAGAGTCAGAACTGATATGGGTTGTGTACACACACACACACACATACACACACAGAGATAAAGAGATTGTGCTCTATTTAGCTAGAAATAGGTAAAGTAAGGGTAATTTATTTTAAGGAGTTGACTCATGCAGTCTTGGACTGGCAAGTTCAAAATCTGCAAAGCAGGCTAGGATGCTAGGGACATGGGGAAGAGCTGATGTTGCAGCTCAGGTCAGAAGTCAGGCTGGAGGCAGAATTCCTCTTCCTCAGGGAAGGTTAGTCTGTTTTCTCTTAAGGTCTTCAACTGACTGAGTGAGGTCCACCAACATGATGGAGAGTGATCTACTCTACTCAAAGTGTACTGAGTTAAGTGTTAAGCTCCTCTGAAAATACCTTCACAGAAATACCTAGACTGGTGTTTGACCAAATATCTGGGAACTGTGGCTACCAAAGTTGACACATAAAATTAGCCGTCATGACATTTTTTTCCTTCAAGAAGTTGAATGAAACTACTAAGCAAAAGAAAAAAACACTGTGGAAGTTACTTTAACTGAAATTTTCCTCCATATGATTGTTAAGTTACTATAATGAATAATTAGAAATTATAATGAGTGGTGTGTTTGGCTCGCTAATAAAAGATTGTTCCGCTGTTTCCAGGGTGACACTTTGGGCAGTGACACACAGAGTCTGGGCTGCGCCTTCACTATCTTCCACATTCACACACTGGGGCACTGGGGGCATTGAACACAGTCACATCAGGATAATGACTTACTATCAACGTGATTTTCAGTTATGTTTCCTGGTCTCAACCACTGATTTATCTAAATCTGGGAAACGATAGTAGCAGTGGGTACGAGATATCCATGCAGGTTTGTAAAGTTGGAGAAAAACCACAGGCGGGGTGGTGGTCCTCCCCAGGGAAGCATGGGCAGCCCTTCACTCCTCTCCTTGCTGTAGCCATTAAACAGCAGGTGCTTTACCGGGCTCCTGGTTCTGCTCCTGGTGGAATTCTTGGCTAGTGGTGCCGACTGGACTCGTAGCCGGGGCTTGATGGTGATGGGCCCAGGCACATCACTGGCCTTGGCCTCGCTCCTGTCCCTGCTGCTCTTCCCTGGGATACAGATGTACAGCCTTCAGTTGGCCTCCACTGAGTGGCTGAGCATCCGGGGCATGCTCGGCTCCGGGCTTTCTCTTCTGTCTCACCACCTTCAATAATCTGGAGAATCTTGTCTTTGGCACAGGATTCCAAGCAAAGCTCTTCCCTGACATTCTCCTCTGCTTCGGTTGGCTCTTTCTGTGTCTGGCCTCATCCACCTGACACTGCAGAGGCACCACCTGCTTCATCTTCCCTATGGTTGGGCTACACTACATCACCAAGGTCTCTTCCATCCTGTACCAGGCAACAGCACCAGTCCTCACACCAGCCAAGGTCATGGGCAAGGGCAAGAAGAGAAACTAACCTTGAATGTTTAATAAAATTGATTCTTTAAAACAAATAATGGTTTATTCATTAATGTATTTTTCCTGAAAGTTTTTTTTTTTTTTGAACACTTAAAAACAACCCCGAGAGAATATAATTGTGAGAAAACTTTTGTTTAGGTGGTTTATTTTTTACCTAGATTTGGGTATTGGGGGCAATTTTCCAAAGGCAATCAGAATGAGGTGGGATTTAATGTATTTTCCTTCACTCTTTCTCCTATAGACTTGTTTATGTAATTACCTACATGTAAAACAATTCTATTTGCTACCTTCTCTGACTACACAATCAAAATCATTTCCATATTATTATAATGCATTGCATTTAAAACTCAACTCAGCCTCAATCACTATTTTTGTGCTGAGACATGATGCATGTTTACTGTGGAAAAATCGGGAAAACAAAGAAGGAAATAAAAATGAGCCACAATCCTAGCAGACAGAGACAAATAAAAGTTCACTTTTCAGTGTCCCCACAGAGCTCTTCCATGCAGGTCCTGGTGGTAAGTCAGGGTGGTGAGGTGTGGGGGCTTCCCAGCCAGGGGCACCAGCCACGCGCCCCAGCAGCCAAGAGTGTTTATATCCAGCTTTGCTTTCTGTAGTTTGCTTTCTTTACACAGCAGATGTGATGGCTATGCTTTTCCAACCAAGCACACCCAGATTCTAACAATTTTCTCCATCGCTTGTCTGCTTGAGAATTACAAGTATAATTAGAGGTTAAAAAACAATTGGAGGGAATTTCACAGTAGGAAGTCTCTTCTTGTGCTGAATCTATTCCTGATAATTTTGTGATGTTTGATAGATTTTTACTTCTCGGAAACTTATTTCAGTGATGGAAATTGTCCTTCTTAAATAGTGTGGAAAGTGGCTTGCTGCAAGGATTCATAAGGAAAATGCAGGTGGAGTTCTTTGCACATTGCTTCTTGGAGAAAATATTAAGTAACTCCTTTGTGCCAGGACCTGGGTTGGGTGCTATCATGTATGCTACATAATTAGTGTTTCAGAACACCTGTAACCTAGAACAAGCCTATGAATTTTTACCTGTAACTTGAAGACCCCCAGGCCTCACTAGTGCAAATGAGACCATGATCACATTGATGCCTACATTATGACACTTCTTACAACAGGGTCATCAACCTCCCCTCAAAGACTTCCTAATTCTTCCTAAGAGTCTGAAGAGGGAATTTGGAAAGTTTATTCATGTTCTGCTGCTCCAGCTTCCTTTGATGTGCTCTGTTGAGCTGACACAGGCCCCCAGTAGTGCTATAAGGACAAAGGCCCTGGGTGCTAAAGTTACTGCATGGCCTGGCCTCAGAGGTTGGAGAGAAGGGAGGCCCATGACCTGCTGTCACTCTGTGATGAGCTGGGCCAGTGGGTGGCCCCCAGTCTCATAGCCTCAGATGACTACCATCCCTTCTTCATTATTCCACATAAATCCCTTGTTCCAGAGGCCCCCAGGCCAGCTGCTGCACTTCCTCCCTGCCAATCTGCTGCCTCTCCCAGCACTGATCTCTGTCCTCCTTCCACCAGAAGCTGCAGCCCAGGAGCACATAGACCCTGCCATGAACTGGCAGCCCACCAAGTCTATACAACCAGCTAGAGTTGATGCTTCTGTTTTGGTTATGAATTTCTTTTCTCAGAGCACCTGTGTTCATTCACATAATGATACTGAGGCTGCAAGTCATCATTAAATGCTCATAGACGTAAAAACTATGCATCTCACCTGCACCCCTGTGGTTCCTTTGCAGACGTTTATTGCAGGCTCCTGCTTTTTAATCTCACGTGGGCCTTACCCTTTTCTGCACAGAGAGCCGCCCCCTCTCTGCTGCTTGTCTCAGTCTGGCGCCTCCTGTTGCTTCCCGGTGATGGCAGCTGTGCAGCCTGGCTGTGGCTGGTGCTTCTGCACATCTCAAGGCATTCATCCTGCCCCCGGGGCTCGCAGCAGCCCTGCTGTACAGCTGCTGTCCGGGTGCCTGCTGCTCTCCACCATGAGCACAGTCCCTCCTGGGGGCTGAGGGAGAGAGAACAGAGTCTCAGCACTAGCACCTTGGCTGTGTTCCAAGGCACTGGCGGTTCTTGCTATATCTCTCCCATTTTCTGTGGCTTGGAGAGGTTTCCGAGGGTGAGGTTGAACTCCCAGACCTCTATGGAGGCCACTTGTTTCCTTAGATGTGTCACTGGCGCAAAGATAGAGGCAGGGGTGACTCTGTATATTATTATCATCTCATCTCTCGCGATGTGTGCCGACTACATAGAATTCACTTTTTTCGTTCTATCAATAAACGTTTGGATTTCTTACTCTTCAGAAGTCAGTTATGGCTATTACGGTTATCAGTTTCATATCTTAAAGATTCAGGAAGAGCTCTGTTATCTGGGGTGTTGTTGGAAGGGAAGGTAAAATACCATTCCAGTTGCCCCAAGGTGTCCCCTTATCACTCACTGCCTTCCTTGCAGTGACCTTTAACTGAAGGTGGAAACCCTGGGCCGCTGGTCAGAAGGGAGACATGCTTATTTCCAGTTGACCTCAGGCTGTCCTGCAATCAGAGACAAGCAGATGTCAACAGTGAGATAGTTGACTCAGTATAGTTTTAAAATACTGAATGTGAGAACATTGCATTGAGTAAATTAGGACGTGGCAATACTAGGAGAAATCTCATCTCTTCTTTTGAATGACAATCTGTGAATTAAAATTCATTAGATTCCATGAGCAAAGTTCATTAGAATAAACGGTTCTATAACTATAAAAATGTCAAGAAGAAATCACACCAAAAAATTAACACCAGTTATCTCTAGGTGATACAGTTACGTGTAATTTTTCTTTTTCTTTGCTTGCATTTTGTAGCATTGCTACAAAAAATACATGCCACTTCTACCATAAAATAGAATTATATATTTCAACATTTTGGGGGACCTGGTGGGGTTTCTGAAGGTGAGGTTGAAGTCCTGAATATTCATGCCTCTAAAATATTTTGCTTTAAAGTAAAATCTTCTTCACTGGTCAGCATGAATTTCTGAAATTTTCTCACCTATGGGAAATTCCAAGGATGGACTAAAGGAAAATAAATAATAAACAAAAATCCCTCCTATGCACCTTTTAAATACAAAGTGTCTGCTGCTTTTTATGTCACAAATGCTGAACTAAGCAGATAAACAATAAATTGCCCTCCAGTGTTTGAGTTTTCCATCTGCTCTCTTCCTAAATTAGGTAGATCATCAGAAAGCAGCCTGCCTGGCCCACATCACCTCAATACCACAGAAATGCCTTCACTGAGTTATGATTATTGGTGTAGTCTCTGCTTCTAATCACAGAAACATCTGAACGTTATCTCTAATCTGTTTTTAGTACTGTCATTTAAAATACTGCCCAGATTTATTGATCTTTACACAGCTCTCCATGGAAATCTTTGTGACATCACCTCCAGGAAACAGATTGTTTCACTAGGCACATTTTGTGTACTGTTTTAGGGAAAAATGAAAACTGCCTAAGCCAAAATGATCTCCTTCGCCTTAGTCCTTAGGACTGCGAGTCAATTTCAGCGCTCATTTCAGTGATCTGCTCACTGAGGTCTCTTGAAACATCCACACTTTGGCGTTGTTTGCCTTTCACTTTGGTTTTGGTTTCTAGATGGAATCAGATTTTTCTTAATCACTGCATTTCAAATAAGTAGACTTTCGTTACTGGGCGTCGGGAGTCCTAATTCACCAAACCCAGATGGACCTGATTTCATTACCAGCTGAGCAAGACAGTTCAACCGAGGCACAGCCGTAACTGAAAATCAAAGTGTGGGGAGACTGGAAATAAAACTGAAGAGGCACAGAAGATGTGACTAGAAAGTGAAAAGTAACTCTCACAAGGTTCAGGGTAATAAAGAGAGATTTCATTTAGGAAGAACAAAGAGAAAGTTCAGAGCATATTTCAAAGAGAGAAGTGGGTCCCTCTGAGGAGAAAACGTGAGAGAGATGGAGACGCAAAGGTCCGCGCTGCATAAATAGTCTCTGAAATTGGTTCAAGTCTCTGATTGGCCTCTCTGCCCTTCCGGGCAGCATATCCCTTTCCTATTGGTCATTGGTTGCCTAGGTTACTTCACGGCCGCATTCTTAGGGGCCCTCCGGACTTCCTGGGTTTGCAGGCCAGGTTTTCCTCCCACC
>NW_003852465.1:2595764-2596506 GCF_000181295.1 Otolemur garnettii
AAAAAAAAGAAGATAAAGCATAAAACAATGACCAGTGTGAATGTGACAGATAGCCCTTTAATTTCCTTGAACAAAGTTGTTCTCATCACCGAAATATTTTGTAATTATTGTAACTTTCTAATTTGAATAATCATTGAGATTTCTGGTTCAAAACATAGTTTCATTTTTATACAGGTGGTTACATTTGTAAACCAATGAAACTCTCTCTCCACCCTGCAAGCATTGTGCCCAAGTCGCAAGATCCCCCACAAGTCACTCCAAGACCGAAATCTGATGCAAAAGCAAGAGGTTGTTTACTAACAAGCTCGAGCCAGGGCTTCCTGATCCTGTTGTAGCAGGAGAGCAGAGAAGCCCCGACCCTAAGCTAGAGGGAGGTTTTAAGGGTACAGAAAGGAAGAAGGGAGGGGTAGGTTACTGGGGAGAATTGATAGGGGCCTTGGGTGGTAGGGTGGCACTTGTCTTAAGCTGATTGGTCTGGGTGTGGGTTGCTATCGCTCGGGGCAGATGTTGTGTAAGGGTACGGATCATGGGGCGAGCGCGGGGGTGAGGGAGGAAGTTAACGGTTCTGGTGTGCAGCTGCAAGAGAAAAACAACTAGGCAGCAAAAATAAAATTTAAACAAAATGGAATCAGTTTGGTCCTCACACAAGCATATCAGAATATACATCTTTAAAACTGGCTCTTATCACGCCTCAGGGACCACTCTGCCAAGGTTGAGATTTTCTGATTGCCTACTGGAGAAT
>NW_003852465.1:2596731-2597451 GCF_000181295.1 Otolemur garnettii
AAAAAAAAAGTTTTGCCTTTTTAAATCTTGAAAATGCTGCCTCCTACTTGGCTAAGATAAAGTGGTATCTACTACTTTGCTAGGATAACGGAAAGCATGACAGAAGGCAGTAAAACCAGTGCAGTAAGGAAATATATTTCCCCGTTCCATTCTGCCTGACTGGTAAGGAGGTGGATGCCATAGCTTTTCTTTAGGACTGCATAACTTTTCTTTAGGACTTCCCAGATTTTACCAAAATATTTTATTTCTTTTAAGCCCAGCAGGATAAAGCACTTCGGTTAGCATCCCTCCAAGGTGAGCATCTTAGTTGCAGCTTCAGATTCACAGGAGGACTGTGCTGGAACAACGTCCTATGGGTAGAGGATGCCTTAAAGGAAACATCTAAATAAAGTAGTTTTTTTACTATTATTGGAAGGAAAGATCAACGTCAATTTTAAAAATATAAATATTTTGGCTTCATAGTAATATAGGAAAATGTTGACCTCATGCTTGAATTTACATAAGACCTTTAGTTGAATTTGATAAGCATCTAAAACAGCATATGATAAAAGAACAATGAAATAGAATAAAGTCCCAAAGCAGTGATGCTATTGAAATGGAATGCTTCCATGATAAACAGGAGATGAAAAAGTAATATTTTTCCCAGATGAGGAGATTGGTCTTCTTATTATATTGTTCAGGCAAATAAAAGCAAGAAA
This sequence comes from Otolemur garnettii, assembly GCF_000181295.1. Classification (NCBI taxonomy): domain Eukaryota; kingdom Metazoa; phylum Chordata; class Mammalia; order Primates; family Galagidae; genus Otolemur; species Otolemur garnettii. The sequence goes on from NW_003852465.1 coordinate 2,597,430, forward strand.
TAATCTAAGCTGTAGAATAAGA
>NW_003852465.1:2597665-2598719 GCF_000181295.1 Otolemur garnettii
TTTAAAGTAATACACTGACTTATGCATTAGCCTGGGTTAGTATATAGGAGCAGATTATTATAGTCAAACAGAAAACATGTTATTTAATATAAAGTCATGTTCCAAAAGTTTAACAACATGGCCCTTAAGAAACAACTCTTTTGAATTATTTGGTTTATTGATTTATTTCTTTTGAATTCTGGGTATTTAGCTGTTATAGGCATTCATATCCTTATAACTGAACTTCTATGAATTATTTAGAAGATTGTATTGCAGTAATATATGAAATAGGATTTTTCATTACAGTAAATGTTTTCACTAGGATGGAATGATTGCTTAAATCAAACTGGTGTCTAAATAAAAGTGACTTAATTTTTCTTCATTCCTATGCATGAGATTTTGCAGGGAAGCAAGTTCTTATATATGGTCTTTCAATCTTATTATATTTATATCTCACTTTATAAAAACAATAGATGTGTGAACATTTATAAGTAAAACAAGTTTTTACAACTTAGGTCATAATTTAAACTCAGGAAAGAAGTCCCTGTTTCCATCAGTGGTTCTTCAGCTTGTTGAGTTGTTGAAACTGCTAGATGTTCAAGTACATTTTGAGAAACATGAAAAAACAGAAACCTTACAATTTTTTGGAAGAACACCCTTTAATTGAGAAACAGTTAATCCATTATATTAAGTACATACTATCTGTTGTGACTTGAAAAATACTGGTAATTTTGTTTTGTAGGCACAGAGCCCTTATTATTACAAACACCATTCATTGATGCCACATCTAGAATAACTGGTTTAAAGGAACTTTATGGTGAATATTTGTGTAAATCCATATAGTTATCTTCTAGATCTATTCATCCTAAGGTAGTAGCCACCAGTCACAGACAGCTTAATGGCAATTAAAATATGACTAATCTGAAGTAAAAACTACTAGGTTTCAATGAGTCGGTTTAAAAATAACTTATTATTATGTTGATTACACTTTGATATGAGACTATTTGGGGTTAAATAAAGTATATGTTAGAAATTAACTCCAACTGTTCCCTATTACTTTTTAAACTGTGGATAC
>NW_003852465.1:2599511-2602998 GCF_000181295.1 Otolemur garnettii
GGTTTAAAGGACACACTTAGAAGGATTGAATACAGTAAATATATTCTCAAACACGTTGAACAAGGCTTCCAGAGTAATTCCGTTTGGGCTGGTCTCACTCTTTAGTTTCATGGATAAGTGTTCTGCAACAATGCTTTCAATGCTTTCCGACCACCAACAGCAATACCCTTACATCCCAACATAAACACACAGTTTACCCAGCCACCTGACAGCTGGTGACTGGTATTTTCTTTCTTTTTTCTATTTGATTTTATCATTTTCTGGTCATGATCCACTACACTGACTTCAAAACCCATGATTTAAAAACACGTATCAACTTTTTCAAAAACACCCCAAAATTGTTCTACCTAGATGTCAGGCTGTAGGAGTCTCTAGTCTAGAGCAAACTTAAGAATTAAGAAGAGAAGGATTAAAAAGTGAGTAGAAAATAGGACCCACAGCGATCAGGATACCCTGGCCACAAGCACAGGGGATGAGAAGGCTGTGAACAGCGACCTCTTGTTATGGGAGTCTGGTGTAATTCTGGTTCAGTTTTCCTCTACCCAGAGTATTTTCCTCCATCTAACCGTGAAAGCCCTAACCAGATGCACTGGGCAATATTCATCCCTGCTTAAAGCTGGAAGATGAGGATGCAAGATTCTTGCAAAACAGAGAATAATTGAAAATTTTTAAGAATATATATGTAAAAAAATGAGCTAAAATGAGTATTATGAAATATGTATATGATTTAGGTGATTCTGTTGTTAATTAGGTACGTGGACACATAACTTCAATTAAAATGAAAGCCACTAAACAATAGTGAAGGATGCATTATCTGGTCCTGAGCCCCTGACCTGAGTTTCTCTCCCCACCTTTTCTGTCAGCTTCTGTCCATCTGAATGTGGTCCTTGATAATTTTATTGCTCTTGAAGATGCCGTCCTTCTTTATTTCTGTTTCCCTCCTTTTCTCCCATCAAGGAGAAGACTTTGCTTCTTTCCAATTTTGGAACACACTCCACTTTTCTAAGTGGGAGTGGTAAGTGCTGCATGGCTCTTGTGATGTTCAGTCTCTTTTCTATTCTCTCTTTCCCTGGCATCCCTTTCTTCCCTTCAGCTGTCAGCTACCGGCAGAAAGCTTGAGCGAATCCTCCTGTGGGTTTCTTCCTTACGGGACTGTTTTCTCGCAGTTAATCCACAATGCACAGGCCTCGCTCTGTACTTTTGATGTCACTTCTTTGCTAAATCTTTCCCCTCTGTACCTGAGACATGTGAACTGTAGCCCATTGGCTGGACTTCACCAGGCAACGTTTATCACTGCTGGAGTGTGCGCCTTGATTTCTGCTGCTTTAATTTTGGGAAAGTGGTTGTAGCTGTGAACATCCATCAAACCGAGAGGCCTGTTCAATTTAAATAAAACCTTTGTGCAGCGTGTAAAGGAGAGGGTAAATAGCGAAAAGCCTGTGAGTGCTCAGGGTACCCCTGAACCAGTGGAGGAGGGCAAAGGTTAAGGCTGAAATGGCCACTATCTCTTTTAGCTCTCTGTTGGTAGAGAACTCAGAATCACCAGTAATGACAACTTTCCAGTGGCTCATCCCTTAAAAATGAACTCAGATGGTACATAACTGGAATCTAAAGTAATGTTAAATTCCTCTCTCTACGTGTGACATAATGTGTGTATCTTTATATATGTAAACATACAGATAGATCTACATAGGCAATACTTTACAGGTCCATCGTATATTCAAATATATAGTTTAAGATTACTGAAACAAACAAAATGTTTTAAATTTTTGGTTTATGCTGGGGCATAATTAAGATTAGCAAAACTCCACTAAAGTGGTCAAATATTTTTTAAAAGTTGCAAATATGATCAGGAATCCAAATGCAATTTAATCTAGCGCAAAGGACTACACAGTTTTCCCAACTGTGTTTTTCATAAAACAGTGAAAAATAAAGCTAAAAATGAAATCTAATTTTCAATGATAAATAAATGTGGTTATCTTTAATCTTTTATCAGGATCATTGATGTTGCACAGAATGCTGAATAAGATTGATTAATGTTTTTATACTAGATAAAATTTTCCAAAGAAACATGTATTTGGTACATAACACTTAAAAATATAGAACTTCAGATTTGAGGGTTTTGGCATAAAATAGCTCAACTTTGTTTTAAAAGGTTATAAAAATCTATTTGTATCTTCCTGGATCCCCTCTAAAGAGATGTGTCCATGTTCATTCTAAGAGCCCATTGGCATAAAGCAGTGGTTCCCAACCTTCCTAATGCCGTGGACCTTTAATACAGTTCCTGTGGGTTGAGAACCGCTCGCGTAAAGGATGGTGTTGCTTTCACTGATAGACTTAATATTTCCACATAGCCATATTGTCTCCAGGCAAGGGCGAAATGTATCTGGGACTCTAAACAGACAAATTTTGAGTCTTATGAGACTTGGAAAAACAGGAGACAGACACTGATGTGTAGTGAATGGATTGTATGTTGTGGTTGGAAGTGAGGCTTTGTACTCTGTTACTTTGTTTAGCCAAGAGGTGAAGATTTAGAGTACAGTATTACCACTGATACTCCAGGAGGGAGCCTTCACAGGGTTCACTAACGAGTTTTGTAACTTGAACAAATTTGGGCACTTACAGAATGGAACCAAACTTGAACTTGAGATGGGTGGTTGTCTTCTCTTTAGGGTTTGGACTTGGTCCTCACGTCCATTTCTATTTTAAAGTTCTTCATCTGGACATAGATCTAGGGACCTAGTTAGAATCATACTGCATCTTGATAGTGTCCTCTGCTAGTTACCTGGTATTACAGCTCCATGTTCACCTGTTTGGGAGGCCTCAGAGATGCAAACCTCCCTGGAAGCATTCTCAGTCACTGTCCTGTGCATGGTGCATACTCACCTTTGCAGGGTGAAAGTGTGTTTAATACAGGGCTGTGTTTTCAGTATTTTCTTCCATGGCTAAAGTCCACGTTAACACTTACATATTCTATGCTGAGAATTTCCATGATGTTGTGTTCATGTCATGCTTTTGGAAAGGCAAGTTCATCAAAGAGCATATATTTGTCAAAACATTTGTTTGTCTCCAAATCCCATGATAGCTGGTGGAATTTTCTTCTGCTTAGTTAATTCAGCCATCTTAGTCATTTTTAATCAGCCTCCTCATCATGTTTCCAGAAATCAGTTCAGCATATCGTTCTTGACTATATATATATATATATTGTTGTCATTTTTGGTGTATGTGTGTACATAGTAATGGAGTGTTAATGTGCGTTTCTTTTTTTTAATATAATCACGGAGTGATGCTAAAATAATGACTACTAAGAACAGGCAAAATGAGATTTTAAATTACTGATTAAATTCCTTTTCTGTTTTCTTTCTTTTCTTTCTTTTTTTTTTTTTTTTAGTAAATGTTTTTTTATCTGGCATCACTAATACAAATTTAACTCCCTTAAATGTATGAGACAATATGTCATGTAAAATCATCATGCAGGGCAGTGCCT
>NW_003852465.1:2604140-2611867 GCF_000181295.1 Otolemur garnettii
TCCATTCTTGTGATACTTTGCTCAGAAGAACATTCTCCAGCTCCATCCTTGTGAACATGAAGGACGTAAAGTCCCCATCCTTCTTAATGGCTGCATAGTATTCCATGGTGTACATATACCACAGTTTGTTGATCCATTCATGGATTGATGGGCACTTGGGCTTCTTCTATGACCTGGAAATTATGAATTGGGCTGCAATAAACATTCTGATACAAATATCTTTGTTGTAATGCAATTTTTGGTCATCTGGAAATATACCTAATAAAGGAATTGCAGGGTCAAATGGCAGGTCTATTTTTAGTTCTCTAAGTGTTCTCCAGATGTTTTTCCAAAAGGAACGTATTAGTTTACATTCCCACCAGCAGTGTAGGAGTGTTCCCTTTTCTCCACATTCACGCCAACTCCTATAAATTTTAATAACTGTCCTTACTGTTTTTAATAACTGTCCTTACTATTAGTACAATCAGAGGTACCAAAAACTACTAGATCAATCTGAGAGTGCAAGAAGTACCTTCAAAGTAATACCTTCAGCAGCCCAAGTAATTAAGAGTAAATTAAATTTTTTAATTTTCTCAAAGTAAAAATACTCTTTCTTTTCTTTCCTGGAAAGGAGTTGTTGTTGCAGATTATATGTGAGTTGCTATGCATTCAATGCAATAATTCTTCAACTAATCACCCCAGAAACATTTCTGATACTTCAGTTAGATCACATCATCAAAGAGTTTTAAATATCCAGCTTTAAATTATAGCATATTGTGCTGTTTTAGTGTAGCTATTTTCCTCTGTAACAATTGAGACCAAAATGATGAGAGAATTTCTGAAATGGATTTAAACTCAAAATATCTGAAATATGAATAGGCTCTGGGGAAGAGTAATTAACATCACAAAATTGCAAATTACGCCAGTGATTTTAGAAGTACAATCTATTCAATGAACCAATCGGAATAAATGCAGGAGATGTTTAAGTCTTAGGAACGTGAGCTTGATGATTATGAAAAGCAGAGAAGCAGTAGGTAGTTTGGACAGCATTTCACTTAAGTTGCTTCATGGTTTTAGAAATGTTAAATATTCTTAATTATTTCCTATGTTTCAGTGGATTTATCTGGCCATTTCTAAATAAGAATGCTTATATACAAATATGGCAATGACCACATAAACCTAGAAACAACAGCATCCACCAAGGTGGTTATGGATTTGAAGGACTACAACTATTAGATCTGAGTGAGAAACAGAGGAATCAAAAACTTGAAAGAGAAGGTAAAATGGAATCCAAACACTTTTGAAGGGATTGGCATTTACATTTTTTAGGTATAAAAGGAAAGCAAAAGAGAGCTGTGGGCATATACATTTGTAGATCTGGTTGTAAGGAATTTGGCATCTGGTGATTTCTGTTTTCACTGTAAAATATGAAGATAGAACATTAACTAAGAGAGTCAAAGAGCTAGAGTAGGAGAAGCGAGAGGATACTATTGGAAATGTTCATCTCAGCAATCAGGAAGTGAGATTCGCTGAGAAACAGAACTGCCTGCAGCATCGAGGGCCCATTTGGGATGTAAGGTCATGAAGTGACCCTGGTTCTACAGTTTTCTCCAGGTACACCCAAGGGCTCAGGGAGGAGCATTAAGAAAGCAGATGGTTGTGTTCACCTGTATTACGAGCTTTGCAAGGAAAGTACAAAGGAGGAGGAGAGAAACAATGTGACAGAGGGTGTGATTCTCATAACGGACGTGTGCCTGTAAGGTGGAGAAGTGAAGGTAAGAGGAAGGTGGGCAAAGAAGAACATTCAGTGAGTTCAAAGCCTTGCGGACCATAATGTTGTAAAGAGAGTAGGTATTTGCGTAAAGAAGAGAGAAGACTAGGAATCTGTGGTCTCGGGATAGAGTGTTTGCCTTTCAGTTTGTAAATGGTGCTGATTCTGATGATGTGACTCAGGTAGGAAGTGTTGTGAAGGGGAGACCATCTGAACCAAGGAAGTTAAGACCCCAAGGGTCTAGTGAACTGGATGGATCAGCCTGCCTTGAGATGAGGTAACCAAGTCCAGCTAGAGTTTATATGGTGAGGGTAACTGGGCCCAGAGGGGAACTCATTGTGAATCAAGAGAAGGGACCAAGACATGAGTGCAAATAGCTTCAAAGAGGTAGTGAAGGAAAAATAGCAAATACTGCAAGAAGAAGATAAAGAAATGGTCTGGAAGAGGCAATAGGTGGAGAGAGATGGTGTAACGAGAAGTTTCTTCCCTTCCTTGAAGTACAAGGAATAGCAAGGATGATAACAATGACAAAATAGCCTATGTACTGTGGGCTTGTTACTGTTGCAAATGCTTGGCCTGGACTCACCCACTTCACCATTACAGTCGTCCTCTGAGGAGTAAGACCTATTAGCACTGTCCGCATATTAGTAAATCAAGGCAAGAAAATTTAAGTAATTCTGCCAAAGTCGCATAGCTAGTAAGTGACAAAGGTAGGAATCAAAGCCTGGCAGCCTGAGCCCCTAAATCGCTGCACAACTGCCTTTGTCCTTAATTGAGAGTTGAGAGAATCAACACCCTGGTAGGAGAATGTGTTCACAGAGTTTCAGGTTGCTCTGAGACCATGTGGTAGCAATGAGCTAAGATTCTGAGATGGGTAAGCATGGGTCCTGAGGGTTCATGCTTCAGTCAGGCTTAGGCAGTTTGAGTGTCCCAGGAAATCTTCTTTCTCGGCAGCCACACATTCTAGCATTGCAGCTTCTTCCTACCTCGCACCCCTGCCTCCCTCACCTTGAGCCAAGGAGGGACCCTAACTGGACCTCAGTCTGACAGGATGGTAGAACAGACTGCCTGCTCCATGCCTGGGGACAGTCTGGCTCTGCCATTCACTTTCAGACAGGAATCCTCACTTATTATTGCTTGCCTGTTGGATTCTGAGTTCCAGTCTCCGATTCCTTGCCCTCTTGTCTGGTCTTCTGTGGACTGAAGTCTTGAAACTTTCGTTTTGCTTTTTACTCCGTCCTTCATCACAGATCCCCAGTATGACTTGCAATTTGACAAGAGAAAAAATTATTCTGCAATGTCCTGTTATCTTTTATCCCAGAGTGTTCTGGCAGGAGATCTCTCCCATTCTTATAGACTATTGAACCTTCACAGTCGTCAAGTCGTGTTAAAGAAGAGTCCGTCGTTATGAAGAGCTATGGGCAGGCAAGTGCATCCTGACCCGTGAGATTCACCGTATTTTCCTGTGCTTTGATATGAATATCAGGATTCCAGAAGGCTCTTTGTTGGCTCAACCAAAGTACTTTTCATAAGTACTAAGAGTTTGGACAATTAAATATTTCATAACCCTGGGCCAAAGTGAAATTTTCCTCTCTTCCTAATTCAAGATGGGACTTTCAAGATGCTGACAGGAACCCTGATTACTGGCTGACCATTTACCACTCTGTTGGTGGGTTTTTGTTATTGTTTTCTTTTATGCACACCTCTTGGGCAAAGGCCATCCTTTTCTCTGGAAGACTCCCCTAAACCTTTGCCTCTTCATTAGCATTTGAATCTCTGGGAGCCTAGAAGGCCGCCTTTGCTAGCATTGCTCCCGTCTGAGTCCATCAGAACAGAATCTTTCACAGGCCGCCTCCCCTGCGCCTTTCATTACTCTCCCATCTTTGTAGTGTTTTTGTTTAGTTTGGTTTTGTTTACCCTTGAATACCAAGAGTCTGCCTTTGGTAGCACACTCCATGTAATGAAGCCTTGGAAGTATTTGGGGGTGGGGGAGACCTTAATGAAAAGCTGAAAGAAGAAAGCGAGAAAGAAAGCGGCGGGATTGATGACTGTTGTTCTAAATGCAGATGGCACTGATTAGTTTGCTGAGATCCTTCTCTGAAATCCTACTCTGAAACCATCACCTCCTTATCTCCAAGTCAGCCTTCCTGCCAGAAGTGATGGCTGGGACAATGCAGATGGCTCTCCAGTAGGAGCTTCTCTCAGAACCCAGGCCTTATCAGGGCTGTGACTGGCAAAGGCTGTCATTCATGCTGTCACTCACAGTGGGCACACAATGGATCACGTCTGCCTTGCACATCACAGATAACTCGACTTACTGGGGCTGGATTTAATTCCCTGGTTAAAAAAGAGGAGGAAAGATAAATCATTGATTATAGAATATCTGATTTCCCTTTAATTCACTTGTCACTGAAACTGTAACCTTGTGTTCTAGAGTAGTTACATTTGTCAGCATCCTTAATTTTAATATGATATTTTTAAAAAAAACTGCCATATATTGAAAAGTCAGAATAAAGTATATGTGAATCTTTTAACTCTGTGACAATCTTTTTCTTTGAAAAGAAGCAGTGTAGTTTTGATGTGCTTTGGAATTCTTATCCTAATATTTTAAAGTAAAATGGGCGTCAGTGATCTCAATAGAGGATTCTTGAAAGAAAAATTGGTTAGGTAAAAACAAAAATATAAAGGTATTAAAAATAAAAGGCATTTTGAGTGAAATTCTACTGTTTATGCAGTCCTCTGCATGGTGACAGCAGAGGGTTCATTTACACTTCTAAAGCAGCTTAGTAGATTGACAAAGATGTTTGAAACCAAGCCATCATAATAATCACTGTTTGTTCACGACCACTGAATGTTATTGTACATCACAAATGCTGTACTTCTTACAATGTATTAAAATCATGTCTTAGAAGGAGTCATAATTCTTACCTCGGTTAATTATTGGGTTTGGGAAAGCTAATTAATGATGTCAGACCTGATTTGTTTTGCTGTTGAAGGAAGGTATGCAAGATTTTTAAGATAGGCAAACACTCCTTGGTATACAATAAAACATATTTATAATGTTTGCCCAAGATCTTAGTTTTTTCACTGGCTTATAACACTGAGAATGAAGAGGCTAATATTACTTTATGGATTTTTGCTCAGTGGTAAGACAATAGCCACAATGTTCAGGAAAACACATGGCGTTAACATGGCCAAGTTGTATGTATCTGGGTGTCCATGAATTTTACAAGCATGGGAAACTATGAAATGTGACTCTGAATATCCTACCTCAAGCAACATGCTACCTTGGTATCTAATTTCTGGTCATATTTTTAATGTTCTTATCCTAATATTATTTATCCAGCGAATTGTAACTATAAAAGGGTACTACCAGGTTTATTAAGACATTAACTGAAATAAAACAGTGCCTTTCAGGAAGAGCAGACTGGTCCACATAACAACTACTTTTAGGATAGGCATATAAATTAAAAAATGTTCTTTCAGAAATAATTGTAGCTCTCTCCATATTTGTACATATGAGTGCAAACTAAGGCGATATTGCTCCTAAGTTAACAATTCTCATTTGAAAGTATTCATGGCAGGCCTGCACAAAGACATAATCCATTGTCTTTACTTTTCAATGAATATGACCTGTTATAAAAACCTACAGATATGTTGATCCCAGAGTTCCATTTCCTTCAATATGAAGTCATTCCTTGAAATCCAACAGAGATAACCCATCTTTGACTCCAGTGCTCTCCTTTCCTTGAGTGGACACACCAAGACTATGAAAGGAAGGATGCCAGGCTACCAACACAGGTGATCTCCTAGAGACCACAAGACTCATTCTCTTACTATGCGCTGTCTTTTGTTTGTTTGTCTATTTGTTTATTTGTTTCACAGGCAGGGTCTCGCTATTTTTCCCAGGCTGAACTCAAACTCCTGGGCTCAGGTGAATTACAAGTCATCCTCCCAAATAGCTGGGCTGATAGATGCCTGCCACTGCACCCAGCTCCTATGTGTTATTTTTATAGTTTCTTCTCATCTATTATAGCCTAGATGACTATTTATAATTAGGGAAAATGGAGGGAACATTTTCTATAACTATATTCTATTCTCTTAGAAAATATATCTAAATACATGGCTGCAGTATGTAATTTTGTAGTTTAGAAAGAATATTTAATCGTTGTCCCGATCTTTTAATGTTGTATTTCAATAGTAAAATGTAACGTAGCACAGTAAATAAGTTCATTCATTCATCTTGTATTTATCAAGTGCCAACTCATTCCATTCTTATCTATGTCAAAATTAGTAAGGTTTGTAAGCAACATGTGAAGATTAGAATTATGAATTTATTTTAATGGAATGTCATCCTTAAGGTGAAACTCTTATAGGCTTATTTTTCTATTTTGAATCATATTCAAATGGTTCTTTATGAAACATATGTGGGAAAAATACCATAGGTCACAAAAGATAAGTCATTTTTATTTTGTTTTCTTTTGGTTTTGGTTATATGACCTACATAAGCACTAGGAAAAGGAGGTCATCAGCCATATGCATAGTTAGAGGATGGCTGTAACTATATATACAGATAGATATATCCAGACATCTATAGTCAGTGTGTGTATATATATATACACATATGTGAAAAATATATGTATATATAGATATGTATGTATAAATATAGCCATATAGAAATGTATGTATAGATATAGCCATACATCTATAGCCAGTATATATACATATGAAGAAAAATAACATGTCTATTGTAATGGAAATATAGGAGTCTCTTCAGCATTTTAACTACTCTTCCAGGTTATATAGAATGGTAGGAGGAATTGTGTTAGCTATCAATTGCTGCATCGCCAACTATCTCAAATCTTAACAATTAAAAGTAACACTTATTATCTCAGCTTCTTAAGGTCAGGGGGCAGGTTAGCTGGGTAGCACTGGTTCATTGTCTGTCAGAAGTTGGAGTCACAATGTAGAGCAAGAATGCAGCCATCTGAAGCCGTCACTCTGGCCTCAGAATCTACTTTCTATTCACTCATGTGGCTTTAGGCAGGAGGCTTTAGACCCTTGATGGTTGTTGGTTAGAAGCTTATTTTCTTGCTACTTAGCCCTTACCACGGCTCATGACAAGTAAACTGACTTAAGCAAGAGAACAAGAGAACAATACAAGAGATGAAGTTTTTATAAACTTATCTCAGAAATCACATGCTATTTCTTCTTCCCTACTGTTACTACAGACATTCCTGATACAGTGAATCAGGGTATCACACAAGGCATGACTAGCAAGCCACAGAGGTCATTGGGAGCCACATTGGAGGCTGAGATCAAAAATTTCTCATCTACTTCCCAGAAGTTTTCTGGAAGACTCTGACCCAGTTAGGTCTGTCTTTAAATCAGTGATTCTCAAATGAGGATGAGGAGATAGAGATTTGAAAAACCACGTTCAATTTATAGTGTAATTTTATATTTGAAGTAAGGAAACATACAGTTTTTTAGAGTATAGACTAAATAAAATTAAACTTGCCCACTGTTTCTGTGCTCATGACGGTATGTGATGTGTATTGGTCATACTTTAAGGGAAAACTAAAGTCACAATCTGGGTGTGAAATTTGTACTTCTGTTCCTAAGAGTTTTTTTGGGTTTTTTTTTTGCAGTTTTTGGCCAGGGGCTGGGTTTGATTTTATATTTACTTGTACTAGTGAGTTTTATACTGTCATGTTTCTATGATCATAATTATTATCCTTTTGTTTCCAACTATAGCATTGTCTTCAACATTTCTTGTAAGATACATGGGGCTGGCGCCCTACTCCTTTGAGCCACAGGCACCATCTGAGTACAATTTTTTTAATGCTAAAAATACTTTAAAATAAAACTAGAAACTTGTGGTGAAAATATAGATCTAGGCTCGGCGCCTGTGGATCAAGCAGCTAAGGCGCCAGCCACCTACACCTAGGGTGGCGGGTTCGAATCCCCAGCCCGGGCC
>NW_003852465.1:2612054-2620074 GCF_000181295.1 Otolemur garnettii
AAAATATAGATCTAATTATGGAATCCATTGTAAATTATTTATCTTAATATCAGTGAGATCAAACCATATGTTTCATAGTTTTTGATTAATAAAGTCATTTTTCAGTAGCTGGGCATTGTAGCGGGCACCTGTAGTCCCAGCTACTTGGGAGGCTGAGGCAAGAGAATCACTTAAACCCAAGAGTTTGAGGTTGCTATGAACTGTTATACCACAACATTCTACCCAGGGTGACATAGTGAGACTCTGTCTCTAAAAAAAAAAAAATAAAAAAAAAAAAAAACTTTTTTAGATTTAAGAAAAAGATAGTTAAAATATTTGTATCAGATAGCAATAAGATAGCTAACTAGAATTGCCTGGTATTTATCACCCTCACAAAAAGAAACCAGAGCAACAACAAACAACTGTATTTCAACTGGAGTGACTGAGGCAGTATGCTGGAAAACACCAGGGAGGTAGCAAAATCCATGTGGAGCACAGAACCAGGGTAGAACCACAGAGAGGGAAGCATGGTGCCCTGCTTTGGCCACTCTCTCCTCCACCAGGAGTGGAATGGAGCCAGGGAGGTTACTTCTTTCATTAGAGGAAAGGTAAATTAGAGACCCTGAGTGATACCCATCACCATCATAAACACTAGCATTCATTGCTACAGGAGGGTTCCCAGTCCTTACCAGTCTCAAATCCAGTGTGGACTATTGGGACTTCACACAGCTCCCTTGTCCCAACACAAGAACCCTGTTGGCACCCTGAAGCTCCATGGCCTACACTGGAATGGACATTTTGAGAATGGAAATATTCCTGGAGTGTATACTGCCCTGAGGGCCAGTAGCCACTGACCTCCTCCATCCCTGTGGCCTTTTCATAATTTCAGTATGTTCACATGAGTCCTGTAGCAGCAATGGCCCAGCTGCTTGAAACCTGGGCCTTAGGAAACAACAAACACCCCTACTAGTGAGGGGTGAACTGATGAGACACCCTATTGATCTCCAATATGATTCAATCCCAAAATGTCCTCTCTGAGACACATTATAATCAAATTGTGAAAAGATAAAGACAAAGAAACGTCTAAAAGCTGAAAGAGAAAGACATAAAATCAAATATCAGGCAATTCCAGTTAAGCTATCAGCAGAAAATTTTATAGTTCATGAGAGAATGGGGTGATATATTCAAAGTGCTGAAAGAAAAAGTCAGCCAAGAATAATACATTCAGAAAAACTCTTCTTCACCAATGAAGGTGAAGACCCTCCTGGATAAGCAAAAAGTGAGGGAATTCCTCACTGCTAGACCAGCCTCACAAGAAATGCTGAAGACAATGCTATAGCTGGAAACAAAAGGATGATAATTACGATCATAGAAACACATGACAGTATAAAACTCACTAGTACATGTAAATATAGAATCATACACAGAGGCTCGGCGCCTATAGCTCAACCGGCTAAGGCGCCAGCCACGTACACCTAAGGTGGCGGGTTCGAATCCCCAGCCCGGACCCGCCAAACAACAATGACAGCTGCAACCAAAAAATAGCTGGGTGTTGTGGCGGGCGCCTGTGGTCCCAGCTACTTGGGAGGCGGAGGCAGGAGACTCGCTTGAGCCCAGGAGTTGGAGGTTGCTGTGAGCTGTAATGCCACGGCACTCTACCCAGGGGGACAGCTTGAGGCTCTGTCTCAAAAAAAAAAAAAAAAAAAGAATCATACACAGAATACTCCAGTGCTGTACTAGTTCTATATAAATCTTTTGATCCCCTAGTATAAGAGTTTAAAGCCAAGAAAGTTAAAACATCAACAGTTACACTTATTGGCTCAGGAACACACAAAGATAACTGGGATTTGATCAAGCTAGAAAGCTTCTGCACAGGTAATGGTACTATAACCAAAAAAAACAGACAGCCTTCAGGATGGAAGAAGATTTTTGCATGTAATGATTCCCACAAAGGTCTGATAACTAGAATCTACAGAGACTTCAAATTAATAAGAAAATAACAAACAATCCCATTTATTTCTGGGCAAGAAACTTGAACAGAAATGTCTCTGTTAGCCAAATGGCCAACAAACACATGAAAAAATGCTCATTGATTTTAATCATCAGAGATAAGCAAATCAAAACCACTTTGAGATATCACCTAACTCCCATGAGATTAGTCCACATCACAAAGTCCCAAAACTGTAGATGCTGGCAAAGAGAACACTTGTACTCTGCTAGTGGGGTTGCAAACTAATATGACCTTTATGGAAAGAAGTATGGGGAATTCTCAAAGAACTAAAAGTTGACCTTTCATTTGATCCCACAATCCCTTTACTAGGTATCTACCCAGAAGTACAAAAATAATTTTACCACAAATTATTGGACCAGAATAATTATCCAAATTATTGGACCAGAATATTTATTGCAGCTCAATAAATAGCTTAATTGCCAAGTTGTAGAAGCAACCCAAACACCCATCAAGCCATGAATGGATTAACAAATTGTGGTATAAGTATACCATGGAATACTACCCAGCCATAAAAAGATGGAGACTTTACATCTTTATGTTTACCTTGATGGAGTTAGAACACATTCTTCTTAGTTAAGTATCTCAAGAACATAAATAAAAAGTATCCAATGTACTCAACAGTATTATGAAACCAATATATAAGTACTTACTCATATAAATAATAAAACACAAATATAGAGTAGGAAGAGAGGAAGTGAGGAGGGAGAATGAAGAGGAAGGGGGCAGGATGACTAGTGGGTGGACGGAGGGCTTTTGGTGGAAACTCACCTAATGTGCACAATGCAAAGGTATATTTCAAAATAACTAAAAGCAAATTTTAAATGTCTCATCACAAAAAATAAGTGAGGTGATGGTTATCTTAATCAGTTTGATTGAAGCATTCGCATTGTTTATCAAATCATCACCTTGTACTCCATAAATGTATATAGTTATGATTTTAATTAAAATTATTTAAAAAATAGAAAAATTAAAAAAATGTCAAGGCAACAAATTGTGCGAAAGAGGGAAAAAATGTCTGGAGTATTTTTATGTAACTAAAGTTAGATTGTTGCTAGCTTAAAATAGTACATAATAACTATGAGATTGTTTATGTTGCCTCCAGGGTAAGCACAAGGAAAGAAATTATAGGAGATATTAAATAAGAAAAAGAAAAGAAAACAAAGCTTAGCACCACAGAAAACCCCCCAAACAACAGAGGTAAACCACCAGAGAAGAAGGAAAGAATAAAGATCTACAAAAGAAAAAAATCCAGAAAAAAAATTGTAATGGAAAAAAGTAAGTCCTGACCCACCAATAATAACCTTGAATATTTAATTGATTAAATTTTTCAATTAAAAAACATGGTTTAGCAGAATGGATTAAAAAAAAATCAATACCCAACTATATGCTGCCTACTGGAAACTCACCATTAAGGACAGATTGAAAATGACACAGCAGAAAAAGATGATTTATACAAATGGAAACAAAAAGTGAGCAGGTGTAGCCATATTTATAGCATATAAAATAGACTTTAAGTAAAAAAAAAAAAAAACCCTGCAAATATCAATAAAGAAAGTCATTGTATGATGATAAAGGGATGAATTCAGATATTTATAACTTTAGTACTAAATATATGTGCACCCAACTACAGAGCACCAAAAGATAGAAAACAAATACAATTAGGTCTAAAGACAGGAATAAAATGCAACCCAACAATAGTAGGGGAATTTAACATCCCACTTTCAACAACAGGCAGATTATAAGACAGAAATTCAACAACAACAACAAACGAGGGACTTAAACTACATCATAGACCAAGTGGACCTAACAGACATTTGAAGAACATTTTATTTAATAGGTGCCGAATACATTCTTCTCAACTCCACACAGAATATTCTGCAGGATGGAGCAAATGTTAGGCCACAAAACAAATCTAAAAAATTTTAAGAAGATAGAGACCACATCAAATATCTTTTTGTACTACAGTGGCGCAAGAAAAGCTTCAGAAAACTCAACCATACGTGGAAATTGAACAGCATGCTTCTAAACAACCAATAGGTCAAATGAAGAAACTAAAAGAGAAATTTAAACATTTCTTGAGACAAATGACGGTGGAAGCACATAGTACCAAAACCTGTGAAACAGAGCAAAAGCAGTTCTAGGAGGGACGGTTATAGCAATAAATTCTGGCATCCAAAAAGAAAACATATTTCTAATAACCTAACATGCCCCTCAAGGAACCAGAGAACAAGAACAAGCTAATCTAAAATTGGCAGAAGGAAGGAACTAATGAGTCTTAGAGCAAAAAAACATACAGCATATATACACAGTGGAACACTATTCATATGTACGGCATATATACACAGTGGAACGCTATTCATATGTACGGCATATATACACAGTGGAACGCTATTCATATGTACGGCATATATACACAGTGGAACGCTATTCATATGTATGGCATATATACACAGTGGAACACTATTCATATATACGGCATATATACACAATGGAACATTATTCATATATACGGCATATATACACAGTGGAACACTATTCAGCCCTAAAGAATAAATCCAGTTATTCATGATAGTACAGGTGGACCCAGGGACATCTTGTTAAGCCAGACACAGAAAGGTAAATCCCATGTACTATCACTTATATATGAAATTTGTTAAAAAAAAAAAAAAAAAAGGAGTTGGTATCATAGAAGCAGAAAGTAAAATAGTAGTTAGCAAGTACCAGAGACTGAGGAGGGATGAGGAGAGACGAGGATGAGGAAGGTTGGTAACTGGATGCAAAGTTACAATCAGGTCATATAAGTTCTCGTTCTGGTGTTTTATTGCACAGAGGGAGATGATGGTTAATAGTAAGATTGTATATTACAAAAATACAGCTAGAATAGAGGCTTTGAATGTTCTCACCACAAATATGCCTGGGATGATATACATGCTAAATACCCTGATTTGATCATTATACAACATATATGTATCCAGACATCAAATTGTACCCCCTAAATATGTACAAATACAATGTATCAATTTTTAAAAAGTAAACAATAATGTATTGATTCCGGTGATGATTTCTACAGATTTCTGGAAGTCTTATGATATATAGATCTAAAAATAATTCAAAATATTACCATATAATGTAAAATTACTTTAGTCCTAAAAACCCATAGTGAATATCCTAAAATAGTTCTACTTCAGATTTCTTCTACTCATTATTCACACAGACATTTTCTATTTCTTTCTGCATGCTGAAGCAGCTTCCCTGAGTTGGAATCTGTACCAGAGATCAAGGAAGCTGATTATATCATTCTGTTGAAGTAAGACAGCAGGCAGAGTTCAATGAGGCTTTTTATCTTAAATTATATTTTCAACTTGACCTCATTAAATTCTTTTCCTTCTGTTTGTCATCGTTAGGCTTAGAATTTTTCATATTTCCACTCAGCCCCTTTACCATTTAAAAACTGTCTCTAGAAATAATTCTTACACGGTCAGTTCATTATTTCTAATAGTGACAACTTGTGTGCCCTGGTGTACTGATGTCAGTAGGCCCTCATGACCCACCGGGAGACATGTTCAGGTAGATTTCCTAGTTGCTGATTATTTTTAAGAAAGTCATTAAATGTCAAAAGCTACTTTCATATTTATTTTTCTAAACTGCCTTTAGAATAAAACTTACTGTAGCATAACAATTGAAAAAAAATTCTTTTTTGCTTAGATTTTGTTTGTTGGAACAGAGAAGTAAATAGTCACAAGGGCAAAATGTTATCCCTAACGTAGGACCAAACTTTGTGCAGCAGTGACTCTGACCTGTTTTTAAACATGATGTCTGTTTCTGTGCAATTTTAAAATAATTACATTATTTTTCATGTATTACATAGGCAATGTTGTTATAACTATAGAGTTAAAATGTTACACCTAATTATCAAAATGGATATAATAAAGTAAGTTATTCTAAGTAAAATTCAGCTTCTCAAACATCTTGAAAGTAAAAAAAAAAAGAAAATGACTGAAATGTAATCAAATGAACCGATGTTATGAGACACACGGTGGGGGAAGTTTACAGCAACTGGTAATGAATTAAAAGAACAGGGTCATTAAGCTGGAGA
Source organism: Otolemur garnettii (assembly GCF_000181295.1). Lineage (NCBI taxonomy): Eukaryota > Metazoa > Chordata > Mammalia > Primates > Galagidae > Otolemur > Otolemur garnettii. The sequence continues at coordinate 2,618,141 of NW_003852465.1, forward strand.
ATCCCAACAATCAAGTGGAAACATTTCAGGCTCTTTAGGCATCACTGCTGGAATAAATACGTTATCATACTGAGCTTTTATGAAAGGCTGTTACATTTTTACCAACTTTAATCTGTTTCATTTTTGTGCTTAAAGGATGGGAGTTGCATTAAAATAAAAATTCCATTTGGGTTATTATCTCCCCAGCTGTCTGTACAGACCCGGAGCCCGGCCAGAGAATATTCTCATTATGTGTGTCGGGCAGTTAGTCAGTGATTGATGCTGCATTAATGCGCCACACAGACGCGTCCCTTTTGTTACTGAATATTAGACAAATTAGTCCTTACAAATTCATGACCCCCCACCCCCTCCCAGTCCATGCGTCTTCCTCCTCCCTCTTCTCACTGACTGACTGACTCCGACTACCACGGATGGTTAATCCTGCTAATAACCTCCCGCCAGAATGGACGCAGGCATCAGGGGGAGGAATTTGACAAAGGAGGGGGCAGAAAACAGACATTGGTTCTTACAGTCAATCAATGTGGTTCTAGTCATTTTCCAGGGTACCTCCACGCAGTAATGACAAATGAAGGGTTTGTTGTCGGAGTCCCAAATTAATTCTCCCTCCCACTTTATTTGGGGAGTCATTTATCTTCTCGATTGCTTTAACTTTACTTTTGTCAGGGTAGAAAGAGATGGGTTATAAAAAATATTGGAGTTAGACAGTTTCTTTATCCCCGAAGCAAAGTGTGGGGATACATAAACCTTTCTGTCTCTGGCGCAAAATGTTTGTGCTGGAATTCTTCCTCGAACTTTTGAAACGACAGTCCAAATACTAAAATTGAAATTCGACTTCCGAGCATGATCAGTGGTCTCCAGTTGAATTGTGTACCATATATATTTATCTTGAAAGATTTTACCAGCGATTACCAAGTGTTTAGACATCAAAGAATGTATTATTATATGTTTATTATTAACACTAATTACTTGATGTTATTCTTACTAAAACTAGCATTTTTGGTGTTTACTGGAAAACATTCAGCTCATGCTATGCTTCATATGTTTTCTCATTTATTTTTGAAGTGGCCCGTTTCGAGTTATGAATGGTGAAGGTGAAGCAGGTTAAGCGCCTTGCTTAAAATTTCCCACTTACTAGGTAGAGCTTGTGCCTGTCCTCTGAAAAGGTGCAGTGTGAACTGCATTTGATTTATGAATGAAAGAATTAAAATTGATTTTGTTTACAAAGTCTGTAACATTAGACATCCCCGAGGATTCTTTTAAGCATTATTTTTTAAATGGTCTAAGTTTTAACTTTTAAACACAGCAAATACTGATACATTTATATTGATGTAGTATTGATATGCTTATTTAATATTGATGTAACCCATCTAACTAAAAGCTTGGAGGTGTATTGAATAATTGTTTTAAGTGTACAATTAGGTGAGTTGGGTATACTTGGTATATTATGGCCATCCAGATTTAGAATATTTTTGTCCCCCCCCAAAGAAGCCTCCATGTCAGAAGCTGTCACTCTCCATTCTTCCAACATTTCCTCACTGATTTACTTTCTGTTTCTGTAGATTTTCATGTGAGGACATTTTGTATGTAAATGGAATAATACAGAATGTGGTTGTTTTTTTTGCACAGCGTAATGACTACAGTGTGCATTGGTTTTCTTGCATATATCAGTACTTTGTTGATTTATATTGCTGAGTAATATTCCACTCTATGGATATATCACATTTTGTTTATCATCAGTTGTTTCCACTGTTGGCTATTATCAAAAATGCTGATGTGAACCTTCATGTTTACAAATTTTTGTGTGCTTTTTGCTTTCATTTCCCATGGCGTATATATATTTCCCATAGGGTATATACCTAGAAGTGGAAGTTCTGAGTCACTCTACGTTCAACCTTTTGAGGAACTATAGCATTTTACATTCCCATGAGCCATGT
>NW_003852465.1:2628505-2629661 GCF_000181295.1 Otolemur garnettii
GCCAGCTCTGTGCACACATATTCTAGTCCCCATGCTCCTTTACTCACATCTCAGATCCATCTCTAGTAGCTGCTACCAGAGAAGGTGTCTGGCTTCCTCTGGTTGCCCAGAGAGACAGGGCATTTCTGTCCAGGATAGCCGCCCCAGGGGCATGAGCTTTATTGTTCCCGCTGCTGCTGCTGTTCCAAGCCTGGGGCACCGCCGCAGCTCCTGTATGGTTCCCTCTCAGCTGACTGTCCTCTCACTACACCCGTGCCACAGAATCAGCACAGCCAAGCAAGGGCCCTTCCCCTGTCCACACCTCTTGAGAAAATGCCCCAGAATCTAGGGCATTTCCTGTCCATGGGGGACAGGCTTCCAGACCTTGGGGTGAGAATGGAGAGGAGTCCTAGGGGTGAGAGTTGAGGGGAGTGCTGGGAGTTCAGAGTTGCAGATAGAGAATATATACAGTTTTATACAGCTTTATGCCTGGCAGGAGAGTGCCATGGCACCCTAGTACGGGTATGAGGTCCAGTTTTTAGAGGGTCTCTCCCATGTGATGGAATGGGAAGACGTTTGAACTCTGCTCGCTTGTTTGTATGGAGTTTACTGCAAGCTCTTCTCATGAGGGAGGGGACTCCCATCCTCCTGGTGATGGATTAAGTACCTTTTGTTTGTATCTTTGGTGTCACAGCTTGCCTCAGCAGGGTTGATTTGTATTCTTCAAACTTCTCTCTTGGCTCAGCTCCAAACCATTTGCTTACTTGCTAAACTTCTGTCTTTTAACTCTCCTTCTGGACCGGAACCTCTATAGAAAGCTGGCTGCAATCTGCCATCTTACCTCTTCCCATCTCTGAGCCCATTTTTAAATTGGATTGTCTTATTTTGTTGTTGACATGTAAGAGTTATTTATATGTATACTTGGGGGTAAAAATCTCTTATCAAATATAACAAAGAAAAATGTTGTTATCTTATTCTGTGTGTTGCCTTTTCCTTTTGATGGTATTTTTGCTGCACATATATTTAAAGGTTGATGTAGTTCAACTAATCTATCTATCTTATATATTTTTTCTTTTTTGCTGCTTATACTTTAGGTATACTATTTAAGAAAGCAGTAGTTTCTTCAAGGTCACAAAGATATGTTTTCTTCTAAGAATCTTGTAGTTTTAGTTTTTAT
>NW_003852465.1:2630796-2631992 GCF_000181295.1 Otolemur garnettii
GTTATAGCTTTCATATGAAAGCTATAAATTAGTTTCATAGTAGAATTAAGTATATTGGATATTTTTTCTTCCATTCTTGAGATACTTTGCTAAGAAGAATATATTCCAGCTCCATCCATGTAAAGATGAAATAGGTAAAGTCTCCATCTTTCTTTAAGGCTGCATAATATTCTATGGTATACATATACCACAATTTATTGATCCATTCATGGGTCGATGTTTTTGAACTCCTGACCTGAAGTGATCTTCCTGCCCTAGCCAGCTAGAGTACTAGGATTACAGACATGAGCTACTGCACCCAGACAATGCATTTAATCTTAAAGTAAAAATTAAGACAATGTTTTAGAAGACTTTCCCTGCTCTAATGAAAATCAGGGAAATCAGTGATTAGTCCCACTTGTATTTATATCCCTGGAGTATACAGCATTGATTATCTTGACTATTCTGTACTGCAGAGCAGAAATTCTAAAAGTGTGGGTGGCAGAACTCTGAGGGTCCCAAGACAGTTTTCATAATAATATTCAGACATTATTTCCCCTTTATCGCTGTATTAATATTTGTTGATTCTGCAGAAGCAATAGTGGGCAAAACTGCTGTGCCTTAGCTTGAATCAAGACAGCAGCACCAAACTGAGCTAATAGTCATTTGTTCTTAGTGCTACAGACTTGCAGTAAAAGCTTAAAAATAAAAATAATAAAATGCCATTTTTATTTAGGAATGCCATTGAGGAGGTCATAAAAGTATTAATTTTATTAAATTTCAGCCCATGAATACATGTCATTTTATTTGTCTGTTTGATGAAATGGGATATACACATAAAACATCCTGCTGTATACTTCAGTACAATGGCTGTCTCCAGAAAAAGCACTCATGTGATTGAGTTGTGAGAGGAACTACTCAAATTTTTGTGAAACACAATTTTTACTTGAAAGATTGACAGACACATGATAGATATTGAGACTTAGGTATTTGCCATACGTTTTCTTAAAATAAATGAAATGATACTGTCATTTAAAGGAAACAACTGACAGTATTTGTTACCTGTGATTAAATTTGTACTTTAATGTAAAAATTATAATTTGAAAAATGTGTATCTGTCACTGAGATTGATAGCTTCTTAATTAAAGGCTTCAAGGATTAGATCGTGATATTATTAAAGGATATGATTTTTTGATATTATATCATGAAATGTGTTA
>NW_003852465.1:2635587-2636573 GCF_000181295.1 Otolemur garnettii
GCTATCAAATAGTTCCAATATGCTATTAGATTATTATGATATTATGGATGTGCCCCCATAACTGATATAATTACAATTAATTGCTAACAGTATGGACATCTGAAGCAATTGTACTGGTTGGTGTTTATCAACCTGTAATTGCTATGACTTTGGTGCCCAGACAGTATTGCACAGGGATTAATAATTGTTTGTAATTAATTTTGATGAATGTCTATAAGAAAACTAGATAAAAAGTTCTTAAAGTACTCAAAAGAGATTAAATTAAAAAGACACCTTCTGGGATTCCAAATAACCTGATTATTTATGAAATCTTTCAAATTTGAAAAACATTAGTGAGAAAAACGCAAACAATGACAACAATACTAGGAACAAATGCAAACACATGCTCAAGGGGGTTGAATTCTAGTTTGAATTGAGTATAAATGCCCGGGTTCTGCTTTAATAAGCACCTCCTTTTAGGAAATATAAAGCATAGCTTCCTGTGAAGTATGCAGGAAACAGAAACTATTTTTTAAAATATAGCAATAATAGCTTAGCACTTTACACACATTTAAAAAGCAGAACCCCCACCCCAGTCATGTTAGATATATGGTTATTGTACCTAGTTCATGGACTCAAGAACTGAAGAACTGATGCCAGCACAAAACTAGATATGGGTTTGACTCAGAAAAGCTTCCTCCCTGTCAGGGGAGAAAGAGCAGTCAGCACCATCCTTCCTTCCTCTGCAACACACCTGGGAGGGGACAAGCATCACACCACGATTTGATTGAAGAGTATCATATTTTTATTCTAACTCTAAGTCAGGCTTCAAAAAGTCTAATCTAACCGAGATGAAAGAGAGATCTATTTTATGGTTTTGGGTGGTGGACAAGATTTTGTTGGAAGCACCTTAAAGGCTTAACAAAAATAAGTTGAATATATGACTTGAGTTCTACAGGAAAATCTGGGCTGAAGACGTAGATTTAACTCATTGCCTGATAGGTGAT
>NW_003852465.1:2637760-2639380 GCF_000181295.1 Otolemur garnettii
AGGAATTTAGAAGAGCTGGCTAACACTGAGTTAGAGTGGTCTAAGGTAACTCCTTCAGCAAGAGGGAATTCAAGCAAATCTTTAGGTTGGGTAGATGGTTGCAGATGAAGGGAGCCATTTCAGCTACAAAAGCCCTTTAGTATTTCAGCTGAGTGGAAATAATATTTACTCATCAGTTAGGATACTAGTATTGGTTGGGGATATCTTATGTTTTTTTCATAGGCATAATTATAATGAATTTAATAATTTTTGAAGATGAGAAGAAATAATATTGTTTCCAGTGACTGAATGCACCATAGCTTAATGGAGTAACGACTTGTATAGGACATTAGTTAGTGACACAGCTCTCTTGCACTCTCTCACGAGCTCACTTTCTCTCTCAGTCTTTTCTGTTCTTCTGGGCATCTGGATACCCTTCCAGTGTTTATGGAATGCGTCCCCCACCCCCATTATGAGCATTGGTAGGAGGCAGACCTTGCTCATTTTTATACAGCTTGTACAATCCAGATGTTGCTCGTCCAGCCCCCTTACAACTGATAGGCCACAGACACACACTCAGCCAAGCAGACTTGTCCGGGTCTTGGAATCAGCCTCACTTGCCTTTGTAATAAGGCAGGCATTCTGGCAGTGGAGCCAGGTGCGTTCAGTGTGTATGGTAGTCATGGCGATGCACCTGGTGTCGACTCACAGCATGCTGGTGAGAGTGAGTGTCTAGCTGTGACATCCAGTGTTCAGTACAGGGGCAGTAGTGTCCTCAATAAACTGGCTCAAAGGCCACCTAACCTCCCTTCTTTCACGTCCATTTCTGAACCAGGTTCTCTTGCCTCCCCAGCAGTTCTGTAAGCAACCCAATAATTCTTCCAACAAAGGCCTTTTCTGGTTTAGCAGTTGGAATTTTCTGTTGCTTTCATTTAAGAATTATCACAAGTGAAAGAATTTGGCATGAGGTTGTGAGGGCTTTTCTTGTCGGCCTAAGGAGCTTGAACCCTCACATGCAGGGACTATCCAGTATTAAAGGGCTTTGAGTGGTAAGATGACATTACCTAGTAACACTCCGTGAAGACTAACATCAGTGTTACGTAGCAGGAGTAATTTGAGAGAGAGGCTGCAGCTACAAAAATAATATGGTAAAAGCGAGTCCTATTAACAAAGGAGCTGGTTTGCAGAGGAAGAGGTTAAAAAGATTGAGTTTGAGTAGATGCAACAAATATTTAATTAGATAATAGCAATGTGGGATTGGGCATAAATTAGAGAAGAGAGAGTCAAAACTTCGGTAGTAAAGAGGTGTGTGTGTACGAATGTCAGGTACTTTTCTAAGCAAATGGATCATTGCTCTGATGAAGAATGTTGGAATATTGGTCCTCTACATAATGTGCCCTGACAGGCCTGAGGGCTAACATATGGGCCACATATGGGAACAGTGGTTCATGTTGACAGGGATTCTCTGTTTTCAGCCCTACTTCACTTGCAAGATGTATTCACATCTGAGGGAAGGAGGCCAGTGTCCACTGAGGAAGACCCAAAGATTATTCAGTAAGCCCCTGTCTCTTTAGTTCCCTACAGTTTTCCATACTTACTGACTCTAAGGAGTCTCTTTTTTAAAATGAAGAAAAACAAGAC
>NW_003852465.1:2640792-2699890 GCF_000181295.1 Otolemur garnettii
ATCACATTATTCAGTATCATGAAAGTCACCTCCACTGTGTCTCTACAGATAGATTCTTGCCTTCATAGACTTTCCAAAGTATAAATGTCAGAGAAAAAATTATGTGTGAAAATGCAAAGGTTCTTTTTTGTTTTGTTTTATTCTGAGAATTGAATTGTCCTAAAAAAAAATCCTACCTTTGAAATTGCTCTGGCCAATATTTGTCTAATATAGCTATGAATTCAATAATCTATGCAGAACCATGATGTGAGAATAAAGATACATGAAGCACATTTACCATTTAGATACTAAAAGTCTTTGGAGCACTAAATGCTGGTTAAATGAAACTGAATCTGACTGAAGAATCATAAAAATATGTTCAGATTGTGTTTAAAACTTTGAACTTCTGACAAGTGGATTGAATATTGGAAAAATGATTAGAATAAGAGGGAGTTAAAAATTTTTCTCCTTTTTTAGGTAGAGTTATATTCTTTGACATAAGTAGAAGGAATTGATAAAAAAAAAATGGTGAGTAAATGACAAAGTTAGAGGGTGATCGTTTTTAAAATCTATACCAAAGCCCTTGAGCTATTTTTAGCAAGCAAAGGTTCTATTCATGTTTGTTCATTGGTAGCTTATACACGTATCGACAAGAAGAATTCTATACTGGCGAAGAATCTAATGATGTCTTCCCAACCATCAATTTGTGGTGTGTGTTATTGAATTTCAACCACCAAGATAATTGTATCTCTGGGAATTAAAGAATGCATGTCCAGAAAGAAGAGAAATGAAAGAGTAATGTCTGATACCATAATTATACCAGTGTGCACACTTTGGGGGGACTACCAGCTGTTATCAGCACATTTTCCATCTGCCTTTACTAATTTTATCATGACCTTTTAGAACAGATTTCATCCAGTAGAAAGTTGGCTCTGACACCATCATTGAGTCAATTCTATCTTTGAACTAATGGGAAGAATGAGTAACAAGTGGCATTCTGTTCAGAAAAAAAATTGTTCCGAGCTAGTACCTCATTATTCTTTAGCTGGGAACCTCATTGTTAAGTGTTTATAGGATTCATTTTAAGTACTTAAATTTGCCAATCTGCAAGTCCACGGTTTACCTCAGGGAATTGGGGTTAGATCTAAACTCTCAAGCTGTTTTCAGTAGAGGGTTATTTGGAAAATGTTTATTTAGAGGGTTTTTACATTTTTAGCAGATGAAAAACAGAACCTTAAATATATGGTTTGAAAATTTGGAAAGATTTACATTAACACCCTCTCTCTCTTTTTCTCTCTCCCACACACACATACACATGCACAGACACAGACATTCTACATAGGGACCACGCTCTGGAATATCAACATGTTTAGAACACTTATTATGAGTGCTGTTTCACTTACTGTGAATAAACTATTTATCCCAACAACCCCATGAGCTGGTTTATAGTATGTTACTATAAACATGTTACACAGGAGAAAAGTAAAGCCATAAAAATTTAGGTCAGTAGGGCTAACAGCAAAGCCAGAGCTGAAATCTGTCTTATTCTAAACCCCATCCTCTTCACCATTATGGTGTTACGTACATTTATTTATTAATAAGTATCCACTAGGTCTTGGGACTTATCTAGGAGCTAAGAATATAAGGTGAGTGAGCCAAATGAATGTGCTTCCTCTCCCCCTGAAGTTGACAGCAATTTTCTCCTTGTAAATTGTTCTTACATCAATGAGTCTTCCTACACAACCATTGGCTGTAACCTAAGCATCTATGAAGTATTTATTGGTATTGCTGAAGCTTGCAGCGATGCTGGAAAGTCTTTGAAATCTGTCAGAAAAATAGGCTGAGACTAGTCTTGATGTCCATGTTATCTTTGACTGGCTATTGAGGTTGTGGCAACAGCTCTGTGACCACTAGAATGTTGAAGGACCCAGCTATTAGACATGGGATCAGTTTCTGAGTTGCTCTTGACATATTCTTCAGTTTTCTAACAACCCGTATCCCCCCTAGCCATTCTCTAAGGGGCTCTTTCCAGTTGCTGGTAGGTAAGTAACAGGATACATGGAACCCAAGGGGCAAATTTTAAAATCTTTCACTTTGGCCACCACAAAGGGTGATATCCCCCTCCTTTTTTTCTTTTTTTTCTTTTGAGACAGAGTCTTACTATGTCAACCTCGGTAGAGTGCTGTGATGTCACAGCTCACAGCAACCTCAAATTCATAGGCTTAAGTGATTCTCTTGCCTTAGCCTCCCAAGTAGCTGGGACTACAGGTGCCCACCACAACACCCGGCTATTTTTGTTGTAGTAGTTGTTGTTGTTATTGTTGTTTAGCAGGCCTGGGCCGGGTTTGAACCCACCAGCCCCAGTATATATGGCCAGCACCCCAGCAGCTGAGCTACAGGCACCAAGCTGATACCCTTATTCTGACCCAGGCTTTGGGGACAATTATGAATGAAGAAGGGAAGATAAGAAACAAGGGGGCGCTTCACAAGCCTGAACAAAGTTCCATTCTGAACAGTGAGAATTTGCAGATGTGTGGCAATGCCTCAGAGGGCCTTGTTCTCTTAGTAGGAACTGATATGGAAAACATGAAGAGTGTGGGAGGCAGGCAGAAAGCATAGCCTCTAAGTCATAGCCATTTGTGGACCAGCAGCCATTGTCACTGGTTGTACATGTTGGGTAGAAGGATTTGTATTTAAGATTGCCAGAACTCTCATATATAATACCTTAATTTGAGAAGAGAATATTATGATGAATCTCTATTTTTCAGTATTTAATGAATCACTTCCCCATCTATTCATTTCATTAGTAACAGCATTATTATTATTATTTTTCTGAAATTGTACAATGGGCCAAGTCGTGTTCTGGGCAGTTTCCATACATTTAATATCTTTTCTGCTCACTTATCTCCATTGGATAAATGAAGAAACTGAAGCTGAAAACAGGTTGATTGATTTGCTCGATGTCACCTAGATAATAAGTGGCAGATAGGGCAGAATTAGGGTCTATCTGATTTCAAAGCTACTTATCTTGATCTAATCTGAGTGAAGAAAACTGTCCTGCTACGATGGCAGGTCTTCCACATTGGAACTTTAATATATTTAAGGATTTTCAATGTGTCCTAGAAAGACTCTTCTTGGACTCTAAAGCACAGATTCATTGACACTTTCATCTTTTAGTCGTTATGGGGATTTGCATGTAATTTACATATTACAAGCAAACGCCAAAGCTAGGTTATAATTTTGTCATTAGGAAAAGCCGCTTTCTTTCTTCTGTGTTCCATTACTTAACATTTCTAAAATAATTAGCCTTTACTTATTCAATTTATTTAAATTATTTAATTTAATAATTTAAGGGTCTGGGATTGATTTGTCTAACAAAGTTTAGAAAATCACTTAATGATACCACATAAAACCATTTCTACCCGTCTAATCATTATTTCTATTTCATTGCTAACAGGGTGACTTATCACAAGTTCTTCAAGCTTTCTGGGCTTTATTTTTCTCATACAGAATCATGTTCATACGACTTTCTCCAAAGGCATTTTCGATCACCAGACTTCGAACATATTTTTTTCGATTCTTGACAGTAAAAGCTTGGTTAATGGTATTATGGTTGAGAAGAGTTTGGAATAGAAATAGAGAAACTAAAAATAGCTCCTTTAGGTTAGAAATAAGATGCTTCTGTATTCAAATTACTGCATTGACACACCTCCTGATTTGCCCATATCTTAAATACTTTCAGTTCTCCCTTCTGAAAGGGAATCTACTGTAGGCAACCTTCATTTGGGGTTAGGAAAAAGACCTTTAGCAGGCAGAGTAGGACCCACTGCCAACTAAGATGAATGTTTAAAATACAATAGATAAGGTATCTTGCTTTGTGCGATGGGTTTCTCCTTTTAAAACAACTATTTCTCAGAAGCAGTAATGGGTCTTGCTATTCAGAGGAGTACTCGGTAAACTTTTCCATAAGAGGGTGATCAACACATGCTTCTATAATGGTCCTTTCTAGCTCTGCCACCTCTATGACGTTTCATTGTAAGTGTCACTCACTGTGATGATCAAAAGGGAATATTTAGTCAGTATTGTTGTGCGTGTCTTTCCCTGCTAAGATGATTAGCTTGATGAACATAAAAATTATGTCTCCTTTCTCTTCCCGTATAACACCTAGCATACAGCTGAACATATTGTAACCTTTGAAAAAATATTTCCAGGATTGGACGAATTCCTGCCAGAAATGTTACTCATTTATTTTGCTTAAAGCAAAAAGTATCTATAACGAATGAAGTTATTCTAAGGGTGCTGTGTATTTGAAATGGGTGCTAAATCATACATGTAAAATACCTCCCCAGCAGTATTTACACACAGGTCCCCGTGGCTCATGCTACGTTGGCTTCACCTAGGGGACCTTGCACAATGTCTAGGCCGCACTCACTGACATTAAGTTCCAGCATATGGGGGGACAGGGAGTCACTGGCTTCTTTACATTTAAAAACACCGCAAGTGATACTAAGGTTCAGCTAAGGTTGAAATACACTCATTTAGAATGACCACAACCAATAGCAGTTACCACCAAACACCACAGAGAGAGCTATGTGGCTTATTTGGTGGGGGAGAAAAAAAAAATCAATGAATAATTGACTTGCTTTTTATACATTTTTCATCAACTGAGTAGACTAAAGGCATAATTGTCACATTAGTAGAGGACTTGAAAGAGGCTTGATTAAAAATTACCCTTGTGCATAGGATATAGTATAGACTACAAAAGACATAGGAAGAGCCTGCATCTGGAATGACTAATGTCCGCCTGTATGTTGATGATTATCTGTCTTCTGTTGTACCTAATTGCAGGGCTAGAAAGTTAAAAAGAAAAAAAATCTATTTATTGTTTCAAATAATTATATATATATATATGCATATATCTGTGTGTGTGTGTATATATCCTTTGGAACATGTGTGCACACATACATGCATTATAATATAAAATATGCATTTGCATACACTTATATTTGTATATTGAGAAGTTAACCAAGTATCTTATGCTGATTTTGCTTTGACTTTAGAGCGCAGGTTGTCGTATTTGCTGGGAATACTCTTGTTCCCAGTTACATGGGTGATTTGCATGCCTGTGTAAGGGATTTGCATAGTTCACAGGTTATCATGTTGTCTTCTAAGAATAGTCACTCAAAAGGGAACAAAGTTATCATGAAAGTCTATAAATGATGGATTAACTATAGAATTAACTTTCATCAAGTTCTTTCTAAAATTTAGATTTTATTCCATTTAATTGTAATGGGAAATCAATGAAAAGGCTAGTGAAATGTACTTGGAAGGTTTCCGCCTAGCGTATTATAATCCGGTAAGAAGAGCATAAATCCCATTTTTTTTATCTCCACTTAAAACATGCAAAAAAGGAGGCTTGTCCCTGAATTGGTATTGAGCTTGCTTGTTATGAGTTATAGATGTTTTAGCAATAAAATTTGGCTTTCTGGAACAAATGGATGTTCAAACCTGATTTTATTAGTGCAGTTGAACATTGTGGAACTAAAACAAGGAAATTCTCGCATATTGCCACAATTTGAGGCTATATGGATCATAAACTTTTCTATTTATATTTCACTGGTGGACATAAATGGCATTATCTCATCAAGAAAAAAAAGAGGGAAGCAAGGAGCACACAGTGAAGTTTAGAGACCGTACATCTTGCTCCTGAATGTCAGATAGAGGTGACGCTTTTAAACAGGAGGCCCCTTGATTTAGTACCTTTAATGTGCGCAGGAAGAGACGTGCATGGCGCATCATTAGCGTGACGGGGTGAGAGGGCAACACGTTTCTCCTGTGACTGTGGACAGAGGATGAATCTGGCGCAGCTCTGATGTCAGAACCTCCATCACCTTTCTCACAGATGATGTAGATTTTAATTGTCCTCGGGGCTGCCTCGCGTCGCCTCAGCTCCTACGTGACATTGAGAGAGATGAAGCCATTTGTTGGCATTATCAGAGCCAGCTGTGTGCTTGGCTGCGGCTGCAGCAGCGTTTTATCTCATGCATAATCCTCTCATTGAGAGGGGATCACAAGCATCTGAACCATATGGCAAATAATTTTATTATGATCAAAAAAGGACTCTTGAAGCTAGTTAAACAGAAGAGTCCTTGAAATGCAATCAGAAGAAGTTTTATTTTCACGTTGCCCCATCATCCTAAATTAATTGTTAGTACTGCCACAATCAAGTAGCACCAAGACTCCCCCACCCACCCTTGCAAAGGGAGAGTACATTTCTAATTAGGTTGCCAGGAATTTATTTTTATTCTGCTCTACTTAGGAGAATTTATTTGGATCCATGTCAGGGAAGATCATCTGGATTTCAAAGACTAAAGCTGGCTTCTGATTTATAATAATAATATTGTGAGCAAATGTAGCAAATGCTAGAACCTCCTACCAAATGAAACAAGTTTGAATTTATGTCCTAATTCTCTCAAAAGTTACATAAGATACAGGCTATTTTTTCTTTCTTTTCTTTTCTTTTTTTTTTTTTTCTCTAGGAAAAGTAAAGTCTTAACAGAAAAAAAGATCTATTCTCTTACGGGGTAGCCTAATGGTCCCGTGAGTTTAGCATACATCTTCAAAGGGAAGGAGCAAACTTGTCTTTTCCACGTGGTGGAACTTCCTGCACATTGTCAAGGAGATGCATAGGGCTCCATAGCAAAGGCATGTAATCCGCTGCCCTTCTGTCCAGGGAAGTGATGGGAAGCAGCTTCTATGGGACATGATGGGTTTGTTCCAGTTGCAAGGAATTGTGTGAAGCTGTAGTGAGCAGTTTAGTGGCTGCCTCCAGTCAGAATTGCTTCCAGCCATCATATTCCTACACTAATTGTGACTTTTATTAATCACAAAGGATGTTCCAGAACTCCTGTTCAAATGTTACAAGCCCATAAAACAGCAACTTGCCTAATCTCACCTTGCCGATGATGTGTATGTTCTGCTCTTTTATTATGATTTTTCTTTCTAGAGAAAAGTATATAAGATTTGGGCCTTAGGGCACCTGCTGGTGACGGAAGGCATTATCAGCAACTTCCACACCACAGTTTGAGAACATGAAGTATCGCAGGGTCCAAATAGCAACAGCTGCCTTATCTGGAGACCAGCCTTTTATTTGGTATTTTATTGACAAATAATAAAGCTCGTAATTGGCCTGGGAGAGGAATATAGCCACCTAATTTACAGGAACCTTAATTTTCTACTACTAAATGCCTGAAGCAGCTTTTTGTTGTTATCACCCCCTCATGGCCATAGCGGAGTAGCTGGCCGGATTGTTAAAATGGCTTAAAAGGTGTATTTTTCTCTTCATTATTTGAGAACATTTGAAAAAATATGCTTACTATGAAATACAACAGTGATTTCTTTAAAAGAGAAACAAATAAGCAAACAAACAACAACATTGTAAAATCTTGACTGTAACCCAAGATGCATCTGTCCAGGGTGCATTTGTTTAGACTGTATTTGTCCAGGGTACATTTGTCCAGGGTGCATCCACCCAGGATGCATTCGTCCAGGTCACATTTGTTCAGGTTGCATTCATCCAGGGTGCATCTGTCCAGGGTGCATCTGTCCAGGGTGCATTTGTCCAGGGTGCATTTGTCCAGGGTGCATTTTTCCAGGTGCATTCGTCCAGGTCTCATTTGTCCAGGGTGCATTCATCCAGGGTGCATTTGTCCGGGGTACATTTGTTCAGGGTGCATTTGTTCAGGGTGCATTCATCCAGGGTGCATTTGTCCAGGTTGCATTTGCCCAGGGTACATTTGTCCAGGTCGCATTTGTCCAGGGTACATTTGTTCAGGGTGAGTTTGTCCAGGTTGAATTTGTCCAGAGTGTAGTTGTTTGGTTTGCATTTGTTCAGAATACATTTGTTTTGGTTGAATTTGTCCAGATTGCATTTCTCTAAGGTGAATTTGTTGAAGGTGCATTTGTCCAGCATGCATTTGTTTAGAGTGTATTGTTCAGGTTGCATTTGTCCAGGTTGAATTTTTCTAGGTTGAATTTGTCCAAGGTGCATTTCTTCAGGCAATATTTGTTTGGTTGCATTTCTCCAATATACATTTGATCAGGTTGCTTTTGTTCAGGGTGCGTTTGTCCAGGAGGACCCTGTCCCCTGCAAAGGCACATGGGGCTGACCTGTGTGTGCTGGTGGAAGGGCTTTCCACATCAAGAAAGTTAACATGTGCACCTCCTCATCCTTCCAACTTGTTCAACTTAGCAGGTTAAAAAAGTAAGAGGAAAAGAAAAAAAAAAATGATGGCATTAAGCCCTTCATCTACTTAGCTTTTGCAGGAATAGTTGTTGTTCCAAGCTCAGCGTTGCACTTTTTAATCATCTTCACAGTTTTTGTTATAACACGAGGAAGAAGGTCATAGAGATTTGATTGCCCTCTGACAAAGAAAAGGAGTTTGGGGGTCTTATATTTTCACCCATGAGTGCTTTGTTAGTATGGAGCACCCAGTATATTGCCCCCCTCAATAAAATGTCATGGCTTTTTCTGGGATAATTCTGATACTTTTCAAATGTTCCTCTCCCCCAATAGCATTTGCACGGTATGTGATGATTATCATCCAATATGCTTTCTGAAAGTTTTTGCTGAGTCTTCCATGCCATACCAGATAGTTCACAGGGATTTCGCCGGCAAGGAAGGTTGTAGATAAATAATGGATGAAGAGGAGAGGCAGAGGCTGAGCACTTGGGCTTTGACAGATTATCTTGTGATGAATCGCAATTAGATATGCGTCCGTGTCACTTCATTTATTCAACTAGTAAGAGTGCATAACTCTTTGAGGGTAGATTTATTAAGAGCTTTACTCTCATCTTTTCAAAATTTAGAATTGATTTTTGAGCATCTCTCACAGCTTTCTAAATCATCCATCCTTTACATTTTTTAAAAGTTGGAATTTTATGAAAATCTCTACTAAAGGGGTCCAATTTGGGATTGGTGAATTTTATTTGTGCCCAAGGCAGTGGCTGGATGACAGATCGCCTTGTCACCAGCTGGTCAACAGACCGAATGGGCCTTTAGGAAGAAAGAGAGCATTGGGCTGTAGTCTGGGAATCATAGGTGCTGGTCGATGGCCAGGAGCAGACATCGTAATAAAGAGCGATTATTTCTATTAGGCATTTTGGACACTTGCATTCCAAGTAGGCATTGGCTTATGTTTTTGAAAAAGATGCCAGTGGGGAGAAAGAGGTAAATTCTGGATGTTTGGAAGCATTTTCTAAATGGAACTCTGCTTTTAAATTATAAAAATGGAGTTTTTCTAGTCCCCTCGGGTGAGTTACATAAATTAGCAGTGACCCACATGCATAGGTCCTAAAATTGCTGGGGCTGTTAAACCTGATCTGAATTTTAGTCTTACATCTTGCCTTAGTTTCATATTTTGCTTGAAAACCTAAGTTTGTGTCCAGTGCTTTTGTTCTCTTAAAGCTCAGTGATACGGGTAATGGGAAATAACAGAAGATATTGGAGACGGTTAAGAAAAGAAAGAAAAAACCATTCTTAAATGTGATTGAAGCCCACGCTCATTTTCTGCTATGAACCCAAAGTATCTAGCTAACTATTTTTGTAGCTTATCCTAGATTGTGTTAATCAATCCTTCGATTGTCCATTTAAGCTCATATATTATTCCAGCTATTACAATGTGTTTCTTTTTAATGGCACACTCTACTTAAGTAGCTATTTCTAAAATATTCCACATGATTGCAAAAGACTCCCATCTTCTTATTTTATAGGAATTCAACTCTTAATTTGATGAGACCCTCTTGTCTAATCCATCATTACGAAATAAATTGTTTTGATGCTCCTTGAATGTTTATTTTTATTTTTTTATTTTTTTGGCAAAGGAAAGTACACTGTGTGACCCGTACCAAGTAACAGCAAAACCAGAAGAACCCCCAAATTGTCAAGTTTATCCACTTTTTCCCTTCCCCTCTTTTGAGCCCAAATCAATCTCTCCAGGGGCGTGAATAAACAAACATGCCTGTCACTATAGGACAACTTTTACATTCTTCAGATAAGGACTCAGCTCAGTTTGGGGGCAAATTATCCTGGTAGCAAAGCTGATCAGAGTAAACAAGGTTTCCAGGATTCACTCACTCTTGTAAAAGCTGATTATAATTGATGAACGACCAGCTTGCTAGACCCTGACAGGCTGGCTGCCTGGCCTTTGCTCTCTGCCAGTTCAAGCCTTACAAGTGTGAAATAGCCAATTACTGAAATACCTATTGAAAGTAATAGGCCAATGAGCAAATTGCTACTGTGGGACATTGTGGCAGTGTCGATGGAAGGAGGCCAAGATAAAGTTCTGCTCGGAGCAGCTGCTCCCACCACAGATTGCTAATACCATCAGATGACCAAGAGAGGAGAGCAAGGTATTTTCCCATCCAAACTGCAAGTGTCCTGCCTGTATTGACTTAAAGTTTATGATGCATGATACCATCTTGTTACCCAGGCCCTAATTTGCAGAAATAAATCCTCCTTTTAAAAGGTAGTTAAATAGGTAATAAGGATAGTCACGGCCATAGATTTTGTGCAAAAGCATTAAATACAATTTTTGCAGGGAATGAAAAGTCATATAGTGTGCAGAGTGTTAATACTTGCCAGCCATTTGCTATTGACAGAACAATTTATCTTGATAAAGGACAGTGAAAAATTCCAATCTATTCACTGACATCACATTATCAGCAGTAATATATGACTGCATCTAAATATAAGGTTGAGATCTGATACAGCTGAGAAGTTCCCGGTAATTTTCCTGTAAATATATTGTGTACTGGACAATGAACAAATGACACATTTACCATGTCATTGGATAACCTATTTTTATGTGAAATTTTAAGTTTTACTGTGTTTAATGGAATATACCATAATATTTCCTTTTGGAGGTAACCTGTTTCTTTAGTTAAGACTTTAGCAATAAAATGGGTATTACTGGGTTTGACAGAGAAGAAAGGTTAGACAAAGAAAGGTAAATTCTAAAACTCTGCATAAGACAATAGATCCTCTCAGCTTTTACTACTATAAGAAAATTTCCTGAATATTTATACTGTAGTTATAATAGAATGCATCTTTTGTGAGATTAGGGAGCTGTGCATTGCATTTGAATTGAATATTTCTTTGCAAATGGCTCTAGCACAAGTCTGCACTTATGAAATGTGTCTGAGTGAGTCACAGTGTGCATGGGGGTGCAATTTGGAACATGAATGGTACTTTGGGTTGGGAAAGGTGATGTAGATTTATGGGGGGGCTGTTTGAACCCCTTCCTCCCTAGGCTAGAAGGGGTGAAAGTTCAGCCCTGCAAGTTTACAGAAGGCAGAGGTTTACATACACACATATCACCTGATGCTTAACACCTTTGTCCCCTAAATCCCCCCCTTACATGAGTCTCAAATGACAAAGAATTGGTCCCTTATTGCTTGAGATCTGAATCTCGAGTTTATTGGTGTGAATGTCGTGTCTGAGCAAATCTAATAGTAGCCCAGAGTCTCCAGTGCCCTTTCTCCCTTTTGTTTGTCTTTCATAAACACTTTCACAAGAGAAATGAGAACTTGAAGTAATTGACATAAACTAGCTTGGGAACAGTCTATGTGTTCCATTTTAGGTTATAGCTTTGGAAAAATTCAAATAGCTCTCTGTCATTAAAACATATTCTGCTGATTTTTATAAAAGGATTTGAGAAATCATAATATAAAAATATCTCATTTTTTTATTAAAAAAAGCAAGAAAAAAATCCTACATCTATGTCCAAGAGGCAGAAAGATTTCTCGAAAGAAAAGGCTTCCCGTCCTTGGCCCTGAGTTTGACAATCTGGTTTTATCCCCACTGATGACATCTATAAGCACTGTGGTGAAGAGTGAAAAATAGGGTGTCCTCTTTTCCCAGTGTTTACCATAATCACTTGAGTTGCTTCCTGATCTAATAAACCTCTCTCTGTCTCACCTTAAGGGAAAAAAAATGGTCAAAAAGCTCATTCTTTTAATATAAAGGTAAAGAAAGAAATGAAGAAATTAGGTCAACTGCGCCATTCTCCTGCCTTTACCCCTGTCTGCCACAAGGTGCCACTGTTGAAAACAGAACCTGCACCATTTGTTGTCTTTCTGCCCACAGTTGTGGTTATGTTCTTGCTGGTCCAGATCCCAGTGCAGGACAGGATAACATCTCTGATGAAGACAGCCCCATCCCACCCAGTATTTACAGTAATTTCTGCTCTTGAGTTTCTGCTGCTCTCTCAACCGCTTTCCCTAAGTACACCAACAGTGCCAGAGACTAGGTAAGGTGGAACTTACCCAGGAGAGTCATGTAGGAGTTCCTGAGTCTCACTATGTCACCCTCAGTAGAGTGCCATAGCATCACTGCTCACAGCAACCTAAGACCCTTGGGCTTAAGTAATTCTCTTGTCTCAGCCTCCCAAGTAGCTGGGACTACAGGTGCCTACCACAATGCCTTGCTACTTTTTTGTTGTAGTCGTCATTGTTGTTTAGCAGGTCCAGGCCTGGTTCAAACCCGCCAGCCTGGGTGTATGTGGCCGGCTCCCTAATCACTGAGCAACAGGCACCAAGCCCATTATGAGATTCTTTTAAAGGACACATTTTATGCCTGACTTGGATTATGCCCACATTCATTCAAATTTGTAGCATAGTATTGATTCTTATTAATAGTTTCTTAATCATATAATGTACTTGTGATCATTGGTAATTTTTTAAGAATGTTTTAAAATAATTTTGGGATAACAGGTTCTTTATTTTTGCTCCCACCAACATGCACGTGAGAATGAATCCATGTATATGTGTTATGTGTATTTATTCATATCACACACACATGTATTCACACTCACTCACATAGTCCAATACACATATATGGTGGGTCAAGAGGAATTTTTCAAGTCCTCTTCATAATGTCACACTGTTTTCTTTGTCTTTCATCAGTTTCTTAGAATGACATGATAAAATCTTACAATATGCTTGTGGATTTGCCATGTCTTCCTTACAATTGTCTTAATTTTTTCCTTTATGCCTTGTGAAAGCAAATGACTAAGTGCATATGTGATCAATATGGTTACCTTTTCCTCTTCTGTTCATTTTATTTTTAATTATAATTATTCTTTATTGTGAATAATCCTTTACTTAAAGTCTATTTTGTTTACACTCATTATTGTTGTATCAATTCACTTTTTAGTCTTCATTTGACTGGGTATTACATCATATTCTTTCTGTCAGAATTCTTACTGCATTAAGTTTTTTAATGTAAATCTTTTTAATAATGTAGAATTGAATTTTTATTTACTTTTTAAAATCTAATTTCAGAATATCTGTTTTCACTTATTTTTACCATTTCAAAATAAGGTGTAATGTAAGCCACAGAATGTATTTAATTCAAATTAATTGGAAACTAGGAAAATGTTTAATTATTATAGAGTAGCAGTTGTTGAAGGAAATTCTTGTCTGGACTTCATTATATATCTTTTAAAATTTTTTTTATTTGCCATGTTCTAGCTTCCAGTATCCTCAATTCCTGTATATTGGATTGGGAAAATTAATTTTTTATCCAGATCTGTTCCCAGGATTTAGATGTTAAGCATCTTATTTTCCTGATTTAGTGATTATCCTTAATATTTTAATACTTGTTACAAAATCTATTTTATTTCTGCATTTCTCTCAAAGGATATGTGAATACTTTAATTCTCATTACACATTGCTTTGGCCTCTTACCTTTTGAGTTACACATTATATTTGTCTCTGTTTTAAATGTCCCCACATTAATTATATTAATGTCCTTATAGTCAGTTGTTTTTTGAAATCGCACTGTGTTCCCCAGTGGGGGCCCTGGTGTTGCTCCTCACATCCCAGTTCTGTTCCTTCCTTCTAGGATCAATTTCCTTAATTAGTAAACATCATTGCTCCTTTTCAGCAAGTATACGTGGGACAATTTCTTGCATTCGTTTTTTCCTGAAAATGTATTTATTCTCCCTCTTGCCCAATAAGTTAGGAAAGAATAAAATTCATAGTTGAAAGTCATTTTTTCCTTGGCCTTTTGGAAATATCCATTATCAAGAATTTTCTATCTTTGTTACTAAAAAGTCTTTTGTCAGTCTAACATTCTTCATGAGTTGTCTGCCTTTTTCCTTTCCTTATGATGTGTTTGTTTGTGGTCAGGGATTTATAGTTACACGACAATATGTCTAAGGTCTGATTGCTTTGTGGTCATCTGCTCAAGACTTCATTTGTTTCTTCAAAAATCTGTTAAATTCTTAGCTCCCTCCTTCTCTTTATTCTCTTCCGGAACTTCTTTTAGACAGAGCCTCTCAAGTTCTGGTTCCTGTGAGGTTTTAATCCAGCTCCTTGTCTCCTGAAGTGGTTGGGCCTTAAAGCACAAGCTCCTAGATGCTATAGCCGAACAAAAACAAACAAAAATAAAACAAATAGCAACCAAATGTATTCTTAAAGGTGTTTTTCCAGAATTATTTATACAGGTGGCTAAAATGCTAGGGGAAGGGTAATCAGAGTTGAGGCTAGAGAAAGGATAACTAATGAAGAATCGTATAAGCTACTTAAAACAGTTTGAACTTTATCTTTAAGGTACTGGGGAATCACGAAAGAACATAAAGAAAGGTTATGACAGGATTTTTTTTTTAATTTGGAAAGAAGTCTATTGAAGATGAATTTGAAAGGAATTATAAAAAAGGCAATGACCTTACATGCTTTTGCAATATACCAGGCAAGGGTTTAAGAGAAGATCTTGGCTTAGACTAGTGTGATATCAGTAAGATTGTTTAAAAAAGGGATGGAGCTCCAGTGGTGCATTTGGTCAACATGCGGAACTTATATTTAAAAAAGGGATGTATTCAAGAGATATTTAGGAATTAAGCTTGAAAAACTTGGATTGGTTAAAATGTGGCATTAAGAAAGAAGAGAGATTGCAGGCTGATTCTGAGGTGTCTGAGTAAAACTAGCTAAAAAATGGTCCTCCTTGAAAGTAGCCGCTGGGAAGAGGGACATTGTAGTGGTTTTAAAGTATGTCCACAAATTATTTGATACTTCCTCCCCTTAAGAGCTAGGGAAGGAAAGCTTAATTTATTTCCCAAGAATGAGCTGGACTTAGGGACGGTCTTCTAACAAGTAGAACAGGGCAGAAACAATGTAATGCCAATTCTGAGATCAGGTTATTAAAAGATGGTTTTCGTCTTGGATACTCTTTCTCCATGCTGAGTCTCTTTCCCTGAGGGAAGCTAGTCACCCTGCAGAACAGTCCTCTAGGGAGGCCCATTTGGGAAGGAATGGTCTCCAGCCAATAGCTGGTGAGAACTGAAGCCTGTACGTAGTAGATTCTCCAGTCTGAGGATACCTATAGTCTATAGTCTGAGATACCTATAGGCTCAGTTTAGAACTTGACTGGAACCTCTGTGAAAGCTCTCAATTCAAAACCAGCCAGCTCACCTAGACCCAGATTCCTGAGTCTCAGAAGCTATGTAAGATAATACACCTGAATTGTTTCCACCTACGAAGTTTTAGAATAGTACATCATTTACCAATAGCCAATACATATATTCAGTGTCTGACAAGGGGATCAGATAATTTTGTAAATAGAAAGGCATTTGAATTATAATTGGAAAGTAGGTAGACGTTCAAGAGGAAGGGATCCTGAATGTGAGTAGTTAGCAGTTATTAAGAGAGTTCTATGTCCAAAACACTGTTCTCAATGTTGTTCGTGTTCTACCTCATTGAATGTAGCAATCCTATGAACTAGGTAGTATTACTTTTCTTCTATTACAGATGAGGAAATTAAAACAGTTAAGTAATTTTTTTCTTTTAATTCTATCTGTTTTCCCACTTTATTGAAGTGTAATTGATGAATCAAATTATATAAATTGAAGGTGTACAGTGTGACACTTTGATAGACCTATATATTGTGAAATAATTACCAAAATGAAATTAAGTACATCTATCACCTAACCATTACTGTGCATGTGTGTGTGGTGATAACATTTAAGATCTACTCTGTTAGCTAATTTCAAGTCACAATACAGTACTGTTAGTTATAGACACCATGTTTGAACCCTTGAACATCTGCCTACCTTCCCTACTTCTAATCCTCTGACAACAATCATTGTATTCTCAGTTTCTATGAACTCAACATTTTTATATTTCACATGTGAGTAAGATCATACAGTACATGTCATACTCTCTACCTTACTTCACATATCAAAATGTCGTTAAGGTTCATCAACATTGTCACAAATGGCAGGATTTCCTTCTTTTTCTCCTTCAGTTTTTTGGTTGAATATTATTCCATTGTATGTATATGTATATGTATTGTGAGATATAATGTACACACACATCTATAACACATACAATTTATTTAAAATGTCTTAGCTATTGTGAATAATGCAGCAAAGGGCATGGAAGAACAGATATCTATTCAACATACAGATTTTATATCTCTAAGATATGTACCCAGAAGTGGGATTGCTGGATCACGTGATAGTTCTATTTTTAATTTTTTGCAAAACCTCCATACTGTTTTTACATAATGGTTATACCAATTTACATTCCCATCAATGACTTACAAGGGTTTCCTGTTCTCCAATTCTTCACAGCACTTGTTATCTCTTGCATTTTATTTTTTTATTCTTTTTATTATTAAATCATAGCTGTGTAACATTAATGCAGTCATGGGGTACAGTGTGCTGGTTTTATGTATAATTTGAAATATTTTCACCAAACTGGTTAACATAGCCTTCATTCTTTCTTATCTTGCATTTTAGATAATAGACATCCTGACAGGTTTAGGGTGATATTTCCCTATGGTTTTGATTTGTATTTCCTGATAATTAGTGATAGTAAGCATATTTTCATGTATTTTTTGGTATTTTTATGTCTTCTTTGTAAAAATATTTATTCAGGTCCTTTGTCCATTTTTCAATTGGATTATTTGGGACTTTTTTGGCTATTGACTAGTATGAGTTCCTAATATACTTTGGATTTGAACCAAAGATATATAGTTTGCAAATATTTTCTACCATTCCCTAGTTTGCTTTTTTATTTTGTAGATTATTTTTTTTTTCCTGTGTAGAGGTTTTTAGTTTGATGTTGTCCACGTTCCTATTTTTTTTTACTTTTTTTTTTTATTGTTGGGGATTCATTGAGGGTACAGAGAACCAGTTTACACTGATTGCATTTGTTAAGTAAAATCCCTCTTAAAATTATGTCCCACCCCCAAAAGGTGAGTCACACACTGTGACCCCACCCCCTTCCTTCACTCTCTCTTTTCTTTTTACTTTGTTGTCATATCCAAAAAAACTATGTAAGACCATGAGCTTTACCCTGTGTTTCCTTTTATGAGTTTTACAGCTTTATGTTTTCCACATTTAAATCTTTAATCTATTTTGACTTAATTTTTTGTGAGCTGTGTAAGTCCAATTTCATTCTTTTGCTTCTGTTCTGCCAACACCGTTTATAGATGAGACTATCTTTCCTCATTGTATATTCTTGGCACCCTTATCATGAGGTTAATAATGCATAGGTTTATTTCTGAGCTTTTGATTCTATTCTGTTGGCTTAATGTGTCATTTTTAACGCTAATACCATACTGTTTTATTTACTGCATATTTAGAACAGTTTGAAATCAAGAAGTGTAATACCTCTAGCTTTGTTCTTCTTTTGCAAGATTACTTACAATAGTTGAAGTCTTCTGTGATTCCATATAGAATTTTAGGACCATTTTTCTGTTTCTGTAAAAAAAAATTTAAAAAGTCATTGGAGTCTTGATAGGGATGACATCAAATCTATATACAGCTTTGGATAGTATGCCCATTTTGTCAATACTAAATCTTTAAATCCATGAACATGGGATTTTTTAAATAATTTTTTTATAAAATTCTTCAATTTTCTTCATTAATATCATAGGGTTTTCAATATAGATATCTTTTCACCTTCTTGGTTAAATTTATTCCTAAATATTTAGTTGTTTTTTGGTGCTATTGTAATGAGATTATCTTCTTGATATCTTTTCCATATATTATATTCAATATTAGTGTATAAAAACACTACTGATTTTGCATTTGATTTTTTTATCCTGAAATTTTATTGAATTCATTTGTTCTATTAGTTTTTTAGAGTTTTCTATTTAAAAGATTATGTCCTCTGCAAAGAGAGACAATTACAATTTTTCATTTCCAATTTGAATGCCTTTTATTTCTTAGTCTTGTCTAATTGCTATGGCTAGGACTCTAGTACTATGTTGAGTAGAAGTGGTGAGAGTCAAAACCTTCATCATTTTCTTGAGGTTAAAAGAAAAGCATTCATATTTTCACTGGTGAATATGTTAGCTGTGGGATTATCACACATGGCCCTTATTTTGTTGATAAATGTACATTCTATACCCTACTTATCATGAGTGTTGAATTTTGTTAAATCCTTTTTATTCATCTCTTGAAATTATCTAGTGTTTGTCCTTTACTTTGTTAATGTGCTAAGTTAATATATACTGACTTGCTTATGTTGAGCCATCCCTTCATTCCAGGGTTAAATCCAAGTTGATCATGATATATGAGCCTTGTATTGCACTGTTGAATTCAGGTTGCTATATTTTGTTGAGAATGTTTGCACTAATATTCACAAGGGGTATTAGCCTATAATTTCTTCCTTTTTTGTAATGTCTTTATCTTATTTTCATATCAGGGTACCTCTGAACTCATAAAGTAAGTTTGGAAATGTTCCTTCCTCTTCAGTTTTTGGAGAAACTTGAGAATGATTGGTAATAATCCTTCTTTAAATGTTTGGTAAAATCACCACTGTATTCACTGGTGAAACAGGGACTCTCAAGGAATAAATTACTTGGCAAAGTTCACATATGTAGTAACTAGCAGTCTCTCTGGTTATCAAAGGTGTACCTTTTCTGTTACACTATTCAGTAGCTTTCTGGAAAACTAGGTCAAAAAGTGCAGGGACTTAGATGTAAACACACTCATCTTTTTTCACATATTTAATGTTTTTCTACAACTATTCTTTTAATTTACTTTTTTAGTATTTATATCTGTATATCACAGCAACAGATTAAGAAAAGGCTAATACTAATAAATATTAAAAAGATACTCAGGTCTTGCTAAGCAATACTTTTAAAGTAGCGTAGAACAAAAGCTCACTTTTTTTTTTCAGCTGTCATTTTGTAGACAAAAAAAAAAGAGATTTTTAGCCTTCCGATATTTCTCCCCTCTTTGGAGTTTTCTCAGTAAAGGTGGCAAATGAACACTATTTACTTATGTGCAACATAATTTAATTTTAATGATTTTGTGATTTTTATAATGCATTGAATAGAATGAAATAAGTCTCAAATCCGTGAACTTGACACCTGTTTATGCCTCTAAGTCTTAAGATGTGTAAGGCCAAAGAAATAAGACCTTCTGTGCCTTTTGTTGTTAGAGCACCAAATTGGGAATTTTGGCACCTAATTTGGAAATTTGGAGTACATTATTCTTTATTTTTTGTCATGTAGATGCCTCCCTTCTGCCAGAGAAATGACTCCAGCAAAATTGTTCTTTGGAAGCACTCTGGGAGAAAGAAGGCAGAAAAATCTGGAAAGAAATCTGCAAAGCATTTTAAAGTAGTTAATTGGTAGAAATAAATACTTTTGTATTTTTTGTGGCAAAAACACCAAATAAAATTTTATGGCTGTTCAAATTGCCCTCATAGGCACCAAGTCATATTGAGTTTCCGTGATTAATCAAGATACATGTTCCAGAGAACTTTGAGGTCCAAAAGGATTTGAATAAACTCTTTCCTTTTCTGCAACTCCAGTTCAAACAATATCCCGGTTATCTAACTTTCTTCCTTCACACACAATGACCTCTCTGTTATTACTATTCGCTATTACTTTGTATGTTTTGTATAATTATACTTACTACACTATATTATAGAAAAATGTCTCCTTACAGGTTTTAATTTTGCCAAGATATAATGGGATCTTTGGAGCCAATTATACTACTTCAACTTTTAGAAGACTGACATATGCACCAAAATGTTACTTCATTTTCCAGAGGGTTGTAGGAATATGTGAAAATGCCTTTTCATGGAATGGGGTCCTCAAAGTTTGCTCTTTGGAGTACCTACCTCTTTGGAGGCTTACTTAACAAACACTTTTTCGTGATAGAGGAAGAATTATAATTTCAAGTAGCTTAGATCTGTTTTACTCTGGAGACTTTATTTTAACTCTTAGAACTAATTCACTTATTAAAAGAATAACATTGTAAAGTCATTTGAATCATATTTCTATAAGAGGTAATCAGTTTAGAAGCCCTTTTCCATTCACCTTGGAGACTTTTAATTTTAAGAAACAGTTCTTCCAGGCTGTGGATCATTTTATTCTGTGCCACTCACAGAATAAAAAGTCATCAAAGTAACCCCAGGAGAAACCTGCTCCTGACTCAGTGTTTTTCTCCTCTTAACAAGGCTAGCTTTAACACTGACAAAAACTTTCCTTCAGGGGATTCCTATTTTTTTGACTCCATATAGATGGAATTTATACTATCTTCAGAGAAGATTCAACAGCACTGGGTAATTTTAAGTTGTTAAAAATCAGTTTCTTTAGGAAAAAAAGACATTTTATAATAGAGACACTTGCACTCAAATGTTTATAGCAGTGCAATTCACAATAGGAAGGGTGTGGTAACCATCCAGTGCCCACGAATTCATGAATGAATTAATATAATGTGGTATATGTATATGCTAGAATGCTACTCAGCCATAAAAAGCTTGGTGACCTATTATCTTTCACAATGACCTGGATGGAATTAGAGACCATTGTCTTAAGTGAAGTATCACAAGAATGGAAAAACAAACACTACATGTACTCAATACTGAATTGGAACTGGTTAATCAACATCTGTGTGCTCACATGGAAGCAAAACGCAACAAAATTCAAAAGGAGGAGGGGAAGTAAAAGGATAAGTAAATTCCAACCCAAAAGGTCCATTGTATGGGTCCACTGCATACTTTCTGGGTGAAGGGCACATCTATAACTTTGGTTTAAAATATACGAAAGCAAGCTGTGTACCCAACATGTATGTACCACCATAATATCCTGAAATTTTTAAAAGACATATAATAACAGAAAACTTTCCAAACTTGGAGAAAGATATATCCAGGTATAGAAAGGTTGTAGGTCACTTATCAGATTCAACACAAATAAGCATTTCCCAGGACATATTAGAATAAAACTCACTAAAGTCAAAAACAAAAAGAGAGTCCTGAAAGCAGTGAGAGAAAAGAAGTAACATATAAGGACATCCCATGTGTCTAGTAGCAGACGTTGCAACAGAGACTTTACAGACCAAGAAGAAGTGAGGGCATATTTCAGACTGATGATGAAAAAAAATTGCCAGCTATAAATCTGTACACTCTAAATCTGTCCTTCAGAAATGAAGCAGAGATAAACACTTTCTCAGACAAACAAAAGCTTAGGGAATATATCAAAGATGTGTCCTACAAGAAATGTTAGAGTTCTTCAAACTAAAAGAAAACACTGCTCAGGTGATTCTTATACTAATATAATTGTGGAGTATGAACTACTTATATCTTTAGTAAAAATGCTAGAATACAAAGCTATTAAAATAAGAACTACAAAAATCTGATGAAAGATGGGCAATAAAAAGTGGAAATTTTGACATCAAAAGTTCAAAATGTATGGAGAGAAGGAAGTTAATGTGTATAGTGGTGGTTTTTTATTTGTTTGCTTTCTTTTTATTACAATCAAAGTTAAGTTGGTATAAGTTTTAAATACTTGTTTATAACCATAAAATGTTTTCTATAAGCCTCATGATAACCACAATGCAGAAACCTATAATAAACTAAAATAAATAGTAATAAATTGAAACATAATAAGGAATCAGATACTTTACTAATTGTGCAGAATTGATCTTCAAGGGGCTCAGTGTCTTTTGCTCTTGGAGTGAGTTCCTTCTGACAGCAGCTTATCCTTGCTCCTGTGGGTTTATTTCTTGGATTGTGGGGCCCTTTGCTAAGTACTCAAAAAGTGGTAGAGTAAGGCAAAAAGAAAAAGCCTTGCCAAAGTCGTAAGATTTGAGTTGGACTCAGACATCTTCTATTATGTCATCTGTGTGCCCTGGGTGAGCTTCATCCAGGAAAAGGGAAGTAGTGTTAACGAGAATTAGTAGTAATATGCAACTCTAAGGGGTTTAAGAGGATTAAAAGTGATCTATACTAAACACCTAAAATCCTGCCTGGTAACTGGCAGGTGCCCAGCAAGTAAAGGCCACCACTGACAGATGAGATGCACCTGATTGCATTCGAAAACATCACGATACATCTTCCATTTATCAATTCATTCATTGATTCATTCATTCATTCAATAAAGGCCTACCACCTCCTTGATATCAAACACAATTTACAACACAGATTTTACAGCACCTAAAAAGGGAAAAGTATAATCTAGTGGAGGGAGACAGATCATGAACACACACACACACATAAATATAAATAATAGTCTATGGTAGAAAATGGTAAATGCCCTGGAGAAAAGCTAAGCAAGCATAGGGGATAGGGAGTATGAGAAGGGGGTTGCACATTTAGCAAGGGAGATCAGGTAAACAAGGTGACGCCTGTGCCAGGGAATGAAGGAGGCAGGAGATGCAGCCTGCAGATGTCAGGGGGAAGGAGGTTCCAGGCTGAGGGCGCAGCCAGGGCAGAGTGAGGTGGGCATGGTGAGCATGATCATAGGCCAACAATCTAGGATAGAGTGAATGGAAAATGGAAAGTGTTGGGCATTGTAGGCTATTGTCAAGACTTGGACTGTTCTTCAGATTGAAATGAAAACCACTGGAGAGATTTGAGCAATCCTGTGTGATATCTGCCTTAACTTTTATATCTCTGAGAGCTCTTTTGGAGATCAGACGGAAGGGAAGCAAAAGGGGAAGAAGATAAGCATTTAGGGAACTGCTGAAGTTGGTCATTACTCAGTGGTCGTGAGTGCATACGCTGAGAAATGTCCGGATACTGCATAGACAGGGTGCCTGTAAAGTTTGTGTGTAATTTAAACTAATCAATTATTTTTTTTGAATCAAAAAATTTCCAGATGGGTTGGATGTTGTGTGAGAGGGGAAAAAGTCAAGGGTACATACAAAGTTTTTGATCCAGGTAATTGAAGAGAGGGAGCTTCCATTTACTGAGTGTGTGGTATCCTTGCCAGGATCTTCAAATGTTAGGTATCTTTATGACTATTTGTCTGATTTCTAAAGCTATTATAAGTTTTTAAGAGTAAGGACAGTGTCTTTTTTTTTTTTTTTCACATGTGTACTTATGTTACTTTTTTCTCTGGATGGCAATCAGCAAGTATTGATGACTGATTGATTATGTGTGGCTTGTCAGTGGCATCAATTAAACTTGTCATATAGTTGGCTGTAATAGCTGAGATAATTTCACATGTCATAGCCATAGCTGGTCTTGGTTGGATCATTAAATATCTCAGGCAATATATAGGGGAAAATATATGAAAAAAAAAGGAAAAATAAATGTTTGTTCAAGCTAAGAATTCTGGCTGCTGTTGAAATTCTCAGGTCTAAAAGGCAATATATTTGAAGGTCCATGATAAGGTATAAATAATATTCCAAATGAGAATATTAACACATTTCTAAAAGGAACAATATCTAATTATAACCAGTAAATTTAATGTATAAAGACTCAAAACATCCTGTTTTATGACCAAAATCTTTAAAAGACATTATCTAGGCTTGTAAATGAAACAAAATTAAGCCCTAACTTGGAACAAAAGATGGTCTTTAAGATGTAAACACGTACAGCTGTATTTCCATGCCAATCTAGAATTTTTCAATGAAAGGGAATTTAGACAATAGCTAGATAATGGCTAAACGAGGATTAAACCTGTTTCTACCTGTTCCCGGTCCAGCAGCCTACTATGCCTGTTCGTATCCTGACTTTAATGAGTCTTTCTTAATTTGCTGGAAATTTAGAGATTATCTAGGAGAATCCACACAATCCCTCAGCTATGTGGCATTATTTTAGAAATAAAGTGAATTGAACAGTGAGTGACATATATGACTGTCTCCTCAACTTCACATGGGCTCAACGTTTTACACCCTATACTCTGGTTATGGACTATGATCCATCAGTTTTTCACCATCAAGCCCTCCTTTGCTGTTGCCTTTTGAGCTGGCCACGTAGAGGTCAAGTAGAAGGCCTCACCTGGAGGTTTGATCAAACATTTCCATTTATGGGTTCAGCTGGGTTTTACCACTTTCTGCAAAACACTGAACATAATCAGCACATTCCCCATTACACTCAGGGTGTGAATAATCCAGTCTCAAGCACTGTGGGATTTCAGTAGCATATTATGCTAGGTAATGTCAAAAATGACAAATTATTCTTAACATAAGATAAGTTAATGGCTACAAGCCAGTAATTCAACACTTGGTATGTCAGTTGTAAAGAAAGGATTGTAAATCTTGGTTAGATGCCTGAGATTAAAACCATTTTTATAGTTGAGGACAGTGATAATTTTAATAACATTAATTCACAATTGACAAATTGTGTACTTTTAACACTGATAATCTAGCCATTTATTAGACTTTAAGAGCAGGGGTAATTAAGTATTACGGCCCAGAAGAGTGGCTGGGGTGTTATTTATAACCATCATGTGTATAAAAAACAACTTTTCATGTTCAAATGCATATTAATTCTTGCTTCATTAAATGCAGCCTGGGATATTTGCATCAATGTTTCCCTCACACTATTTCTTATCCCCTGTTGACTGGGCTGTTTGTTTATCATTGTTGCTTTATTATATTTTGTTACCCACCTGCAAACAACCCATATGACCTAAGTGGTAAGTAGGAGCTAAAAGTTATGCTTGGAAAGAATTGTGCCCTTTCTTTCTTTAAGCAAAATACAAACTTTGCCTGGTAGCCTGGTACTTGAGAAGAACTTCTAAGCAAAAAAGGAAAAGCTTTTTAAGATATTTCCAAACTAATGATTCATGGGGCTCAGATCATGTATATTCTTCTAATTGAGCTAAGTGACATATTATCCCGTCTGTATTTGATGTAATCTTAAATCCTAGTATGTTGTTGGATAAGAATAATATTACAGTAGTCCGCAGGAGGTGAGATTTTACCGGCCTTCATGGTACAGGCAATTTCAGAAGTGAGTAAACAAAGTAACTAATGCAAACAGCTTGGCAATAGCATTTATTGTCATTTATTTTAAAACAAAGAAGATACCGTAAACAGTCTTGTTTTTTCTAATTCTAAGCATAACTCCCACATGCAGGAGGGAAATATGATTCCCTCATGAGCAATAAAACAAACTTTGCA
Source organism: Otolemur garnettii (assembly GCF_000181295.1). NCBI lineage: Eukaryota > Metazoa > Chordata > Mammalia > Primates > Galagidae > Otolemur > Otolemur garnettii. The sequence goes on from NW_003852465.1 coordinate 2,666,148, forward strand.
AGTTCTGCACTGTAGCTGGAATTATGGTCTCTCCCCACTATTAGCCTATGGCTGGACGTGCCATTTCAAATGTTGTAGGGTACGGCAAACTCCATCCACTCACAAAGTCCAAAGACTCAGTTTCTCGTTAAAATTCCATACGTATGTGCTTCATATTTCTTATGCTTCATCTGTTATGTCATGCTCACTCTTGATAGAAACTTATTTGGATAATGTCTGGAAGCAAAGAGTACCCCCCTGAAGAAGGTTAGGGATGGAGGCACTCTGTCAGCACCTGACAGGTGTAAATTTGTTAATGTATGAGTCGTATATGAAAATACAGATCACCCCAGAGAGCCAGCCTAAAGCAGACTGAAAAGCTGTCATAAGCAATTTTCAGAAACCATGAGTTATTTGGTTCCCTTCCAGGGGGAACAGCTCCATAGGCATAAATTTCTGAATGGTACTTGACAAGCTTAACCAGTCCTGCTCTCTCCAAGCTCAGGTATGACCAACGCGTGATGATGTGGGTTTTCTGGTCACCTGTAATCTGAGGCCAAGGGAGAATTGACCCGATAATCGGGAAGAGCTTGAGCCTTCTTACTGCTGCATGTGTGAAGGTACAGATTAAATAACTTCATCATCAGGAATATTTTTTTAAAAAAAAAACAACCAACTTCTTTAATTAGAATGCAACAAACATGCAAATAGCCAAGTATAGAAATTTATGTGAACCAGTATTTTTACTATAATGAAAATTACTCTTCAACATTGATCCAAGCTCCCACATCTGAAGGTTAGGGGAAATATTGCACTTTGCATTTTCTAGCTCTCCCATACACAGCAAAAAGTTTTTCAAACATGTTGCTAGTTTTCTTTTACTCACTCTCCCAAATTCATGCACACCATCATTTCAAACCAATGTTAGGTTATCCCTCCAAAAGGGATAAGCTTTAGTTGCACTAAAGCTCTATAAAGAAAAAAATATAATAGATGTCTTCTACAAATTTCAAAACATCTAAGTGCTTGCCTAAAAGAGCTGATTATTCCTCATCCTCATTTTCATTCTCCTGACCAGAGCCTTCTGATCTGCTACCTTCCAACTGGTCAGCCCAGATATGATTCAGGGAAGCCAACATCCTCCATGTGGAAGAGACTGGAAAGTTATTTGCCAACCGACTGTTTCTAGAACCTTCTGAACCACATCAATTCTTGGGTGTCATAATGTGTGGGTAAAAGGTGGAGTCTTTGAAACGTAACCCCCCATCCCTAGTTTATATGGTCTAACATTGTAAGATTTTATGTTTTCCTTTTTGGCCCTGGGTTCATTGAAAAATCTTTACTAACTAAATACCCTTCTCCCTGGGGTGAAAAGGCTGACTTTAGCCAAGGAGTGCATGATTGGCAAATCAGTTCTAATCAAATAAGTGTCAAGGTCAAAAACCAACAAGTGATGAAGATGAGGAAGCCCTCGAGTGGTGTTTCTTTCAAATCATATTACATGTTTTTAAGCAGGACACAGCTTTAGGGAGAATATGTAAAATTGGAAAGCACAGCTATATACTGTGCGTGTTAGAGTCACTAAAGTAGGGAAACTTGAATTTTGTAGTTTTTAATACATTCAGTCATGTAGAACATACTGGTATTAGAATTCTTGTGAATTCAACACTTGGGGATGAATTAAAATATGAATGTGCCCTGAACGCTTTGCAGTGATAATAAAGTAAAATAGGGGCGACATCTTTGGCTCAAAGGAGTAGGGCGCTGGCCCCATATGCCGGAGGTGGCGGGTTCAACCCCATCCCCGGCCAAAAAAAAAAAAAAACAAACAAGAAAGTAAAATAAAGACTAGTTCCTGCAATTCATGCTTCCCCAGGAGCTTCTGCTGCTCTTTCTATAGGATGGTTCTCAAACTACATTGACCCAAATAAAGAAGAGGTTACTCACTGGCTCTCAATATACAAGCAAACATACATATATGCACCCCTGAAATAAATATTATTTTTGAAACACACCCTATTTCTTGTGATTCACTTCAATACTTTGTATTCTGTATTTATATATATCAACTATATATATATACATGTATCTATTTATATAATATATATATATATATATACACACAATTTTATCCTATCCTATTATGTTTCAATATTTCATTTAAAAACCTGGTTTGTTACATTGCACTAACTTTATGAATTCACATACCAGTGATTCATGACTTATGTTTGAAATATGTTGAACTACGAGGCTCTGTATTACCATTGCATAGTCCTACTATTGGACTTGACTTCAAATTAGTATTCCTTCCAGAATGCCTTCCCCTACTTCCATCATAATCATCCTAGAAATTACCAAGAAAGAAAACTATCATCTATTGAATTATATTAGAAATAGTGGTGAATGCCCATCAACTCAGGAACGGATTAACAAACTGTGGTGTATACAGATAATCAAGATTCTTAATGAAACTACATGCATAATAGAAAATGGCTCACAAACATTTTGTTGTTCACTATGCTTTTAACACTAAACCACAGGTGAAGTGGCTGAGATAGTGTAGAATTCAGTTCTTTCTAAGTTTAGAATTTGTCTTGAGACAGGAGTCAAAGGCATGCTCTGAGCCACTGCATTCCACTACCATGTGCTAGATTTACTTATTCCAAATTCAGTCATTCGTTCAGAAGAATTTATTGGGTGTCTGCTGTGTCCCAGGCTTTATGGGTTTAGTATGATAACACTATAATAGTGTTCTCACTATCAACAGTGCCTATGGAGTAAAAAGATTTCTTATTTCACTAAATCCTTCAGCTCCTTCAGATCTTTGGTTCCTTCACTGAGTGCTTATCCCAATTTATAATTTACCATGCCGTGAGTATTTAGAAGTAGAACTTTCTCCTCTTTTTAAATTGTGTTGTAGTTGTATAGAAGACCTAGCACAAGAATTTGTTGTATAACAATGATTTTGTTTTTGAACACTATAATTAGTCTGAAGCTAATAAATATTTGCTGGGTAAATGCACAAACATATTAGACTTATTTAGGAGGCTTGCTTGTTGTCATAGCTATGTGTAACACAATTAGTTATACCCAGTTCATGTGGAAAACTAAGTAGTAGGATGCTGACTCCTAATATATTTATAACATATATATATGTTTATACACATACATATACATACATAGGTGTGTGTATGTACATATGTGTTTTCCTAGGTTGTTACCAATTCAGACAAAAGCTTAAAACTCTGCTAGAATAGAAATGTAGCTCTTTGGGTTTTACTCTTTAGCAGAATGTCTTTCTTAGAATAAAAATGGCAACTGTTCTGGTTATCTGTTGCTGCATACCAAGTTGTCTGAAATTAGCAGTTTAAAACAACAACCTTTGTGTTATAGCTCAAAATTTTGGGGGTTAAGTAGTTAGGCAAGGCTTGAAGAATGATTACTTTCTCTATATGAGACCGACTAAGGTTACTTGATGATATTTGGCTGAAAGGTGGGCTGATCTGGGGGACCCAGGACCACTTCATGCCCATGTTTGGCACCTTGGCAGAGATGTACGTGCTTGGTGCCTTGGCAGGAATGGTTATGCAGCTGGGCTCCGCTGGGACTGATACCCAAAACACCTACATGTGGCATCTCCAAAAAGAGCATTATAAGGTAGTCAGATCTCTTATATAGGCGATCAGAACATGTCTTAGTCAGTTTGTGTTGCTGTAACAAAATCCCATAGATTGGATGTCTTATAAATAAAAATGTATTTCTCTCATTTTTGGAGGCTGGAAGGTCAAGACCAGACCATGAACATGACTGAGTTCTGATAGAGCCTATTCTGGGTTGCAGATTGATGTCTTCTCATTGTCCCCCATCAAATGGTAGAAATAAGAGTCCTAACCCCATTCATGAGGGATTCTCCCTCAAGATCTAATTGCTCACAAATGCCCCACCTCTTAATTAGATCACATTGGGAGTTAAGATTCTAGCCTGTGAATCTTGGATGAACATAAACATTTGCTCTACTGCAGGACACTCACAAAGACACTGTTCCAAGAGGGAGCCCTTTAAGAGGGACAGGTGGAAGCTATAAAACTTGTATGACCTTGACTCAAAAGTCCAAGAATAAACAGAGTGCACCTTCTAAGTACAATGCATTATTTTTCAATTATTGCATAACAAACTGCTCCAAAAAGTTGCAGCTTAAAACACGAATATTTTTATCTCACTTTTTCTGTGAGTCAGAAATTTCAGCAGCATCTTAGCTGGCTGACTCTGGTTCATGGTTTCTCGCAAGGCTGCAGTTAAGCTACTGGCCAAGGCTGCAATCTCACCTGAAGACTGGATTGGAAGATTTTCCTTCAAAACTATCTCCACTTCACAAGTAAGAGCATGAAAGAACTTTTTTTTGCTTCAATGGCTACTAGTCAGAGGCCCTACTTCCTCACTGATTATTGATAGGAGAATTCAGTTCCTCATCATGTGGGCCCCATCATGGGTTAGCTGAGTGTCCTTGTGACATGGAAGCTGGCTTCTAGAGAAAGTGTTAGTGGTGGAGAGACTGAGAGGGGGAGAGAGAGAAAGAGGCAATACCAAACAAAAAGACAGTTCTTTTTTTTTTTTTAGTGGCATACCATCACTTCTGCTATGTTTTATTCATTACCCATGAATCACTAAGTCCAGGCTATACCTAAAGGAAGGTAACTATCTCTACTTCACAAGTAATAGCATCAAAGAACTTTTAGACCACCCCAGTTCACTTTTTGAACACAAATTACTTACATCACTCCTACGTGCAAAATACAATCAACTCTCAAACCAGAATCTCATCATCTAAATCAGCAGTTCTCAATCTGTGGGTTGCGACCCCTTTGTAACAATGAAAATACATCCTGAATATCAGATATTTACATTACAATTCATAACAGTAGCAAAATTATAGTTATGAAGTAGCAATGAAAATAATTTTATGGTTGGGGGTCACCACAACATGAGGAACTGTATTAAAGGGTTGTGGCATTAGGAAGGTTGAGAACCACCAATCTAAATCAAGTCTAGAGGTGGATGAGTCTCCTCTGCTCTAGGTATTTACATAAAGTTTCTTGAATATACTCCTTCCTGACAGGTAAACCTATGAACTAAAGAAGCAAATTATCTGTTTCCACACATCCAAAATACAACAATATCATAGGTATAGAATAGCTAATATAGATATTACTCTTCAATAATGGGGGAGTCACTCGTCCAAAGCAATTCTGAAATTCTTGAATCTCTGAGGAGGTCTCAGAGTCTGGAAATGACTTTCCACCAATCTCAGCTCCATTTTATAGGCTCTAAGTTCTCCTCCTTTTTTAATTCATAGAAGTTAGTGCATGTTTGCTGCTGAATAGTTTTCTTTGACTGTTTCTGTAAGTAGAATTTTGGAACTCCACAGGTCATATTTCATTTTGTGCATATCTCTGTCCTTTTTCAGTACAAGCTGATGATGTGTATACATTTATAATTCTTTTAAAATTATGTAGGTCTTCTATGAATCTTACAGGTGTTCACTTTATTGTACAAAAGTCATACTCAAAATTACCTATAAGGTAAAACTCTTTTTACCTTTGCCTTCAGAAGTGACCGCCAAGGAACAACATTCTTAATCTTTCTAGAAGTCTGATTGTTTAGTGAGAAGACTGGGCACCCTCAACTTTGCTTCACTCATTAATATACTAAGGTACTATAGGTTTTTCTGAGATCTTAAGGAAAGATTTCTCAGGCATACCCTTTACTTCTCTGAACCAAGTTTTCTTGGTGGTACCCTGTGTTTCATCTTTGCTCATAACCCAGTTCTTATTTTAACATCATGTGCCAAAAAATTGGTAAGATTTTCCAAAACATAAATTTTTACCTCCTTTTTGTCTAACAGCCCTTCCTTAGTTCATCTTTATTCTATATGACTTTTTTCTTTCTTTTTTTCTTTTTTTTTTTTACTATAAGCAGCAAGAAGAAACCAGAAAGCAATATCAACATTTAGCCTGGAAATGACCTTCACTAGATCACTGTGTTTTTTAGGCTGTTAACTAATTTTCATGTTACTTTATTAGAAAATTAACTCATTTGCAAGCTCAGTTTTTTTGCCAATCCATAACAAAGATCTCCTTCCCTTCAGTTTTTAAGTTATATTTACCTAGGTTTGCTGAAAATGCTTCTCAGCCCTATCAGAGACCATTAGATTATTTTTTTAAAGGACACTGGGCTCTTACTAACACTCCCCTCAAAGCCCACTAACTGGTTCAAAAGCTGCTCCTACATTTTAGGTTTTATGGCAGCACCCAACTTCTAGGTACAAAAATCTGTATTATTAGTCTTCTATGAAAGTGCAATAAATTTCCCAAACTCTTAGCAGCTAAAAACAGCAAACATTATTAGCTCATGATTTCTGTGACTCAAGAATTCAGGAACAACATAGCTGGCTGATTTTGGCCCAGAGTCTCTCAGGAGGTTTCAATCAAGGAGTTGGCTGGAGCTGCAATGTCATCAGAAAGTTGGATGGGGGAAGATTCACTTCCAAACTCATATTTCTAATTAAAGAGTTCTTTGTGTTTGCGGTACTTTCCAGTGTCTATTTATAAAATGTTCCTTAACTAGAAGATCTAGTTTAAAGAATTTTTTAATTATTTCTTCATATTTATGAAAACAACAATGCAAAATGTTTTCAAAGAATATGACTTTTCCATATTTTTGAAACATATTTGAGGAAGAGAGATTTTGTTCACAGTGAGAAAGTCAGGTGTTTGAGAGTGAATGCTAGGGTCAATCTTGCTAGCTGTTACATTGTAACGAAACATATTAATTAGAAATCATTATGGTGTAGTATCAAAGAAAACTGCCCAGATAGTTTTTATGATAATTGGTTTTTCTTCTGTTGTCCATGTGGTGCAGTTTTAAAGTGGCATGCGTAGTTTGGTGGGCATATATAGTCTACTGATAAGCAATAAGTACTTAATTGTCTTAAAGATACCTCTTTATGCAAGTTTATTTCAATCCAAATTGATATTTAATTTTGTTAAATGAAAGCCTTTATGTTAAAATGAAACACCCTGGATGCAGTTTGTGATTTCTAAGGATGTGTTTAGCTTTGTGCTGTACTATACTTCCACCCTATTTTCAAACCAAGCATAGGCACAACAAAAGATTCTTGCTTTGCCTCATGCTCATAAATGACTGGCAGAGCGAGTGTGTCTTTTGAAAGCAATTTCTACTATTATAACAAGCTGGAATCAAAATGGCCAATCAGTAACAAGCCAACCCTTATTAACTTGTACTAAATTATTTTCATTTGGCAGATAAAATAACCACTTTTCCACTCTTAATTAGAGTTTGGTCTAATAGGATTGACAAGGCAAGCTGGGTAATTCAGTAATTTTTAATACACTAACTTTTGAAAAAGATCCAGAGAAACTCCTACATTTTGTTTTCCAGGTTACTCTTAAAAATATAGCAAGAGATAATTTTTAGACACACTGTTATCTATTGGTCTCCTTGCCTTCATAGAACTTCTACGATTATTAGATAGTCACAGTTAACTTTATAAGCCATTTATATTCTTTTCATTTATCTAAAAATGTAAGTCATTCTGCCTCTTGGGACTGTCTTATGGTAAAAGGCACACAAAATTGCTACTTACAGAAAAGAAAGATAATATGGTAAAAAACAGTACAGGTGTTCAAGTTATAAGAACTCAAGTTCAAATACTGACTTAGCTGCCTACCAGCTGGGTCACCATGGGCAGGTTATAAACCTGTCTGGGGCTCTGGGATAATTTGAAGAGTGAAGGTACAACATTCTGCTAGCAAAGTACCTGATCCAGAGGAAATGCTTTGTAAATGTTGCTGTTATCACTATTGATACCTTCTTTTCAACTTGACATTAAATGTTAAAATGCACTCACATTGGCATTTGTCCAAGTCACAAGGCTGGCTGGCTTTGGAAAAGAGTGGGCTAAAAGCAGTTATGAGACCAGAATTTTAAAATAAGCTACATACTTTTTAATAACTGGAGGTGAGTGGGAAAGTATGAGGTTTGCTGAAGATGTCATTAAAAAATGGGACAGTGAGACAAAGAGTAGATGAGGTCAGTGATTGGAGAAAAGTAACCTTTCAAGTAAGGGAAGAAGGTGAAAGGAGAGAACTGGGAAAGGGAAGACCTTGACTGATTCTCTTTTTTTCCTAAGAAAATAATAGAACTCCCCTTAAAGGAATGAACATATCAAATTATAACCAAAAGGTACACGATGATGTCATTAGCTGTTCAATTTGAATCAAGAATTATAAGGACTTACAAACGCCATAGCTATAACTTCTGTGTGACGTACATTTAGTAAATTCTTTATACTTTTATCGAATATCAGATTCTATTTTAATTTATATCACCATTGAAGCCTATTCAGGCTCCCAGGGGGTAGAAATTCAAAGATGCAGCTTTTTCTCCCCATTTCTTTTATACTTGCTGTAAATAAATTATAAAAGTATTTCCAACAGTACCTGATGCACCCTGGGTGCTCAAGATTTTTTGGTTGCATGAATTATAACTTAATTAGTCTGAGAATCTTCCCTTAGTGCCCTAATTCTAAGGCGATTTCATTAGATTAAATTCAAAGAAACTATTTTCATCTCATCTGCACAAATTCATCCATAAAACATTCTCAGCTGTAAGACAAGCACTTGCAAAGACATCCTTCAGTCCTGCTTATTTGCACTATTTTTAAGGATTTGAGTCCTGGGATCAAAAAAAAAGTAGAAAATATAAAAGTCTAAAAATAAAGTGTTCGTTATGGGTTCTAGAAGAGTATGCACCACAGCAATACTACTTTATTTGATTTATTAAAATTCACTAATTACCTTTTATTTTCCAAACAGACATTTTGATTGTCAAAAGTAACACAGATCAAGTATATGAAAAAGAAGAAAGAAAAAATGATTCACAAATGATCACCATGTTAACAGCTATTATATGTACACATAAGCATGTATGCCAAAGTAAGAATTATAAAAGGATATTAAAATTTTAATAGTGAATTCTGTACCTTTATTTTTATTTCTTCTGCCTCTTACGTTTTCTTCCCTTTTTTTCAATACGTCATGCTTAAATTTTTAGAAACCTATGCTTTAATTATTTTAACCACAGTGATATATGTTATTGATGTTAATAGAAGAGACCAAAAAATAAATCATTTCTCCTTGTATTGCTTTCTTAATTATGGGTCTTCCAGTTTAGGGATAAACTCCAATGACCCCTGGTTAGATAGGTTATTCTACACTCTCAGTCTCTTAAGGAAGGCTCCATGCATCCTGCAAAGGGCAAGGCACAAAGGAGGGCTGGGGAAGAGGGAGCGAATGCCCTGGCCCTCTGTACCAGCTTCCTAGGTGAAGGGTTGTTCTCTTTTAAACTTGGGCTATTGTGCAACTTTCCTCAAGGGATACTGCAACAGCCTTCGGTTATGAAGCAGTCATCAGATAACTCAGGTGCGGGTTGCGAGAGTGTGAAAGCAATACATAAAATACCTTCTCTTTGTTTCCGTATCGACTGAATCTGCAGTTTTCTAGCAGCCTTTTCCTCCCTGTTGTGCATTTAACTTAAATTTGACAGAAACCATAGATGAATTTTGTAATTGACGCTGTTGGTACTTACATCCCAGAAAGGCATTTCAGATAGGCTAATATCAGCAAAATTTTAGTGGGTAGTCAGGGAATGATAGGGAAAACATGTAATTGGCCTCCCTGTGAAAGAGTCCACTAATGCTCTACAGCGGGGGCTTCAGCTTCATCTCAATCTGAATAATTTGTGTTAAGTGATTTGCTACACAGTTGAGGCACCATCCAGGGTGTATTTTGGGCAGAAGGCATACTTTAGAAATTAGGACCTCGTGGGTCTGGATTTTTCTTTTTTTCTTCTGGTAGAAAATACACTACATATGTTCTGTTTTGTTCTAGGACTATCACACAGCCCTAAAACATTTACAGCTTTCAGCCAGGAAAGAGGGGGAAAGTGGGGGTGAGTCCGGAGAGGTAGTCGGGGGAAGATGACTCCATGAAACTGCCCGAGTGCACCCTTTTATTCTCTTACAGTGCACTCTAAACTAGCCTGCCCTGAAAAATAATTTTATTAAGATCTAGTCTATAAAAGCCCCTCCAGGAACAGCTGTTGCCTTCCAAGTAATGTAAAACATCTTTTTAATAAAAATGTTCGAGAAGCTAAAAAGTAGTTGTATGGAAAGGCAGCCTTGTGCTCCCAATCAGGCCGCCTTTGATTTACCGATAGCTGTATCACTTGCATTTTGAGGTAGGGCCAGTGCTGATGATTGGTCATCTTTTTTATTGTATTCTTAAAATTCTGGATTGTCTAATGGAGTTAGCATTCTCATTTATTTAGCATCTAAACATGTTAAAAATTCTTTGTCATGACTTAAATGTTTAACTTTCAAGGAGATGGCTAATCACAGAGTACTCAGAGTATAGGGAACATCAACTTTCTGGCAACTCGAGTGTTTTGTATTAATGGTAGAAGTTTTTTTCCAATAACTCATTCCTTTGACCTGCTTGCTAAATAAGTTTAAAATATACATGAAGCCACGAATTCTCACCAACTTTATATTTTACGTGCCTATCGCCAAACAAATAAATGGACCATCTCCCTTATTAAGGAAAGATTTAACTAAGGTATACTGAGAACTGAGAAAAGCTATTTGAAACTCACGTGGGTTTCTCTCCACTAGATTATGGTAGTCACATCAATTTCTATAGTCTATAGAAACATGTTCTAGTTTTCTCTTATACTTGCCCTTAAAGTTTAAATGGTTAAATCGTACTGTGTACCAAATATAGTATCATGAATGTATGATAATATGCTTTCTATTTTCACTTGCATTTACTATCCATTAATTATCTGCTCAGAAACCCCAGAATCTTTCTCAGTTTCTTCCTCCTGTTCTTCAACCTCTTCACTGAGCCAGGCTGCTATCTTTACAGCAGCAGTGCCCAACCTCTGTGGCTCCAGGGACTGGTTTCGTGGAAGACAGTTTTTCCAAAATTTGAGGAATGCAGTGAGTGCGTTTTGGGGTGATTCAAGTGCATTACATCTCCAACTCCTATCATCAGGCTTTGGACTGTCGTAATGAGAGCACAACCTAGATCCCTTGCCTGCGCAGTTCACAGTAGGGTTCTGACTCTGGTGAGAATGTTAACACTGCCACTGATCTGACAGGGGGCGGGGCTCAGGCTGTGACACCAGTGACACAGAGCGGCTGTCAATACAGATGGAGCTTTGCGGGCACCTGCCACTGACCTCCTGCTGTGTGACCTGGTAACTACCAGGTCACAGACTAGTACCAGTTTTCAGCCCAAGGGGTAGGGACTGCAGCTTTGCAAGTTTTCATGAATCCATCCCTTCTTTGCCATTCCCCCTCCTCACTTTTGTGCAAACACTTTCTATGCATTGTCTGGCTTGTTTTAAGAGCTTCCCTTTGGGTTTTCCAGTCCTACCTCTCAGGTATTGCCAGAATCTCTTCTCTTCAACACAACCACAGTATTTGCAAGATGAAGTCCAAAATCCATAGAATGTCACAAGAAAACACTCTAGTCTATCCCCAATCCTTATGTTAAACCTGATCTCCTACAGTTCTCCCCAAACTGTGCCAAACAGCCAAAAGCAATTCACCCTCCTCATTGTATGAAACCTTAAATTCCTCCAGACCTTGCATATTCTGTGACCCCCTTTCCCTAAGGAACCTCTTCCTCAGTTCTCTCTTTGTGTAAAAAACTTCTATCCATCCCTTGAGGGAAGCTCACAACTCTCCTGCCCTGGGAGGGCACCTCTGCTTTACCATGCTTGTAACCTCTTCCCACTCCTCCCATTCCTGGGGGTGGGGGAAATATTTGTATATATTGAATACTGTTCCTCTCTTAAAAGACAGGGTCATCAAATGACTTTATGTGTGATTGATGAGAGCTTAAAAGATTTTCTATTTTGCATAAAAAACCCAATAGAAGAAAATACTAAGCCCTTGGAAGGCAGGGTCGGTGTGATGCATCGTATTCGTATTTATACATAGCACCTGGTACAACGTTTTATCTGTATCAGGAAGCAAATTGAGAAGTGACTCTTATTGCTTAATAATTCCAGTCATATTTCTAATTGTGTCCTCTAAAAAGGAGAAGCCATAATAAGTTTTTAAAAAGTCAAAAGTGATGGTATGTCTTCCTCATTCATCTGAATTAAACCCACCTTGATAGCCATAGGAAGCATGTAACCAGCCATGTGATGAAAACTTGTGATTCCCCCCAACACACACACGCTTAATACTGAGCAACAGCTGCTAGGAAACCTCATGATAGAATCTGGACAAATATCTACTCTTTCTTGTTTGGTTGGGTTTTCTTGCTGCTCTTATTTCTGCTCTCTAATTATAACTTCATTTGTAAGAAATAGTCGTAAGCAGGAAAGATCATCTGTAACAGTAGAATTAGATCAATTGTTTTGAAACATCTTTTGCTCCCCCAAATGCTTATTGGATATGAGCTATTTCCATTGGGAATATCAGGGATGAGGGAAGGAATATTTTTATTATTTTTGAAAAAGTGTTCCAGGAGGTTCATACCAACCCCCCAGGTCCAAGGTTACAAATCATTGAAAGAAGGTACAGTTCACATTTTATAATGCTAATAATTTCAGATTGTAAGTGTTCCAGAGCATTCTCTTTATATGAAAAGTAGATCAATGTACTGGAAATATGGAGTTGGTCATGGTGGTGGTTGAGGTGATTAGAAGAGAAAAAATACATTGACAGTCTTCACTGAAAATTTTGCCTTAACATTTCCATCAGGATAGTCATGAGATTGTTTTTCTGATAACTAAAAGAGAATCTACTTAGAGCCTTCTGAGATGTTAGGTAAATTTTATTCAATGCTAGCATACAATTCATTCATTCAGAAACTTTTGTTAATTACTTTTCATGTACCACACACACAAAATGCAATTCTAAAAATCACCACAAATGCAACACCAAACAAAATATAGACCCAAGAATAAATAGAAAGAATCTGTAACAAGTCATACATAAAAGTACAATCATCCCTTGGTATCCCTGGGGCATTTGTTCCAAGATCCTCCAAAACACCAAATTCCACAGATGCTGGAGTATATGAAACAAAATGGTGTAGTATTTGCATATAACCTATGCACATCCTCCCATAGACTTTAAAATCCTTTCCATATTACCTGTAATACCGAATATTTTTACATTTACCTGATCTAACTGCTTTGTAAATAATTGTTCTAGTACATTGACTTTTTACTTCATTAGTTTGTATTGTTGTATTCTTATCTTTTATTGGGCTCTTTTTCTATTTTTCATCGTGGTTTGCTGAATCCATAAATGTGGAACCTGTGGATATGGAGGGCTGACTGTATACATGGGTGTAGAGATGTGGATAGCATGGCATCTGTGGGATGGCTCTGGAGAGAGTCTAGAGTCTTGTCTTTGGAGATGAGGGTCAAGTTCTCAGGAGACTCATCATCTGAAGGAATTATATGAATTGCTTAGTACAAACATTGTCAACCCTGGGTGCCAGCCCACATCACTTGAGGAGCTTTAAAACAGGTTAGATCACCGAGTCCCACCCCTGGAAATGCTGGTTCTTCAATCCCCAGATATCACTGACTTTTGTTTTAATTTACTGTATCAAAATTTTCCAAAGCCATGAGTTGGTTATTGCTATACGTTAGTGCTAGGTATAGGGGCCCATGGTACAATTTTCCTTATTTCTACATAGGCTTAATGTTTTCCAAACTGAAAAAGACTGAAAAAGAATTAGAAAGAGGAGGAATAAGTGGAGGAAATAGAGGAAAGGCTCTCAGAGTCACTCAGATGCATTGTCAACTTTGGGGCTCCCTGAGAAAAGCTATAAGAGAGGTTGGTTTAAAAAAAAGTGTAGCTACTTTGCAGGTACAAATGCCAACATATTACACTCAAGGATTAAGGTAACTTTTTTGTCTTTCAATCAACTCAATTTTTATTTAGAACTTATTTTATTGCACACTGAGAACTTTATCTCAGTCAATTAAGGCCTGATCTAAGTTTGAGCTTCTATGAGTGCAAACCATCAAGACCGAGCACTTGATCTTCTGCATGTCCTGTCTTCCTGCCATCCATGGAGAAATCCTCCTTCTGGCCTGGTTTTCAGTTGGCAACTCATGCCGGTCACTGTGGAGAGGATCTTCACACAGTGTACTGAGGAGCCATTTCAGGTTAGCTCTCTTTTGTTTACTTCCTTGCCCCTATTTTGCTTAATTCTTTCAATATAGATTCTCCATGTTTTGATAATTTTTCTCCATATATTTTCCACCACATCCCCAAGATTAAACTTTTGAAATTCAATTAACAAGAATTTACTCTTATAAAAACTTCATCAACTTTCCGATCTACTGATCCTCCTTAGAATCTGATCTATATTCCTTCTTAGAATAAAAAAGGAGAGGATTCTCAAGGTGGGGTAACAAAGAGATACAAGCGGTTGGGATATGCAGCATCTCAACATTGATATTTTAAGCAACCTACAGTACCAAGCATCCTACAGTACCAAGAAAGCATTGTGTGAAAATACCCAGAGGCAAAGGAACTCATGAGCTGATCAGGGACCTGAAAAATAAATAATTCAATCTGAAAGAAAGAAAGTGCATCTGAAATGGCCAAGGATATGAGTGGGAAGGTAAGTAGTGACCTTTGGATCATGAAGGCCATGCATGCTATATAAGATGGTTAAATTATATCTTGACAGCAGCAGAGAGGCATTAAGAGGTATAAAGCAGGGAAATGACCTGACCAGATTTATGTTTTATAAAGATTAATTTGGCTGCCTTATAGAGTCTGGATAAAACAATGAGACTAAATGTAAGAAGATTTAGTCTATTGCTATTACCCAAGAAAGATCGTGGTGGCCTTAGACTAGTAGAGTATGAACAGAAATTAAGAAACTTGGGTAATAGGACGGATTTTAATTAGACAGGATCAATAGCACTTAGTGATTGATTGAATGAGAGGAGGGAGGCAAAGTGAGGTGTTAGCAGATGTCACCTTCATTTCTAGCACGGTAATTGGGTAAATGATGCCACCCATTTTTTAGTACAGAAAACAGCAGCTGGTTTGGGGAAATGGTAAATGCAAGGAGAAGGCATTCCACAAATTCAATAAATTCAAGACTGAACGTTTTAAATTAGCAGTGTCTTTTGGTCATTCCAATAGAAATGCCCAGTAGATCATTGACTGTATAGGTCTAAGCTCCGGGTAGAAATCTACAGAGATATAGATTGGTCTGTTATTAGCATGTAGAAAAGTAAAATTGGATTGTGTGCAATTCAGTTTAATTGAACATTGGACTAACAAAGCATTTGCTTAAGTTTGGTTTATTTAAACCTCCATTTTATTTTAAATTTTTGCTACAACTTAGAGTGATTCTAATAGCTAAATTTTCTCAAAACCCATTAGTCCAAAATGTCTGGAACTATGACACATTATTATCACTTGCTTGATTTTACTTAACATAGCTCCTTAATCTACATAACAAAAATATTGCTTGATCTCATTACTCTACGTAACAAAAATAACAAAACTATTTTGTTATTAAAAACAAAATAAATTATAAATTAAAATTAATTTTGTTTTAGATGCCTCCCTTCTTTAAGTTAATAAATTATCGTAAAACTGGGTCTGGACATCTCAAGCCTAAAATAATTACTGTAGAATTTGGGGAGGAACTTAAAGATTGGTTGTCACTGCGTATAAAAATTGTCACATTGTGCATAATGCAATGGTACATTTCAAATCTACCAAGAGTACAGTATGAATATCTGACCACGACAAATAAGTAAGTCAGGTGGTTATATTAATCAGTTTGATGTAAGGACTCCACATTGTATATCAAATCAGCATACTGTACCCCATCAGTGTATACAGTTATAATTTAATTATAAAAAGTCAAAAAATGAAGTGTATACTTCACATTAAAGAAATTGTCACTTTTGGTCTCGATGCCTACAGAATTTTTTTTTTATAAAGCATTGAATGGATCTAACATTTAGACTAACTTCTGTTTTCTTTTAGTAATCTATTCTGCAGAAAGACTGACATAGCAGATAGGTCTAACAAGTAAAAATATTAAAGGTCTTCGTTTTCCAGAATGTTTCTTAAGAAAAGACAATGATGAAATGAAGAAGTTAGTTGAAAAGTAAAATAAAGCAATTAAGAAAAAAGTAAATACACACATACACACACATATTTACGAAAAATCAAACCTTACTGTGGATAGCAAGGTAACTCCATTCATCTTGACCAAGCGATTGTGATATCCTCAGTTTGTTGTTTTGATGTAAAATCATTGTTTTACAGTCATACAGAACAATTCATCCTAACCACAACAGTTTATAACTTCACCATTTCAATCTGAACCCCAAAGTTAGGAAAAGACCTATCAATTAGAAAAATTATCTTTAAAATTTTTTTTATCTAGGCCAAGCACAGTGGTTCATGCCTCTAATCCTAGCACTTGGGAAGGCTAAGGTGGTAGGATTGCTTAAGGTCAAGAGTTCAAGACCAGTCTGAATACACGCAAGACCCCGGCTGTACCAAAAATAAAAAAGTTAGTTGGTCCTGGTGGCCTGCACTTATATTCATAGTTACTTGGGAGGATGAGGCAAGAGGATCCCTTGATCCCAGGAGTTTGAGGTTGCAGTGGACTATGATGATGCCACTGCACTCTAGCCTGTGTGAAAGAGTAAGACCTATACATACATACATATATATATAAAATTTTTTTTTTCAATCTAAAGACAATTCTGTTTGGAAAGGTTTTATTTCCTGTGTGTGCATGACAACAAAAGAAAAGAGAAAAACACGATCTCAATCCATCTTCATGGCGTGTGCATACACTGATAAGAAATGCTGCAACCTTTAGGTGCTCCAGAAATGCCAGATTTGTGAGCCTCGTTCCTCCTAATGAGTTGTGTGCCGTGATGCAGAACTCGTATTCCCCATGGACACTGTGCTCTCAGAACTATTAATTTATCTTCTATGAATTAACACCTCTGTTAATAGCACAAGGTTCAGCCCTTGGCAAAGTCCTCATCCACTTGGGGAAATTAAGCTAAAACAGCTCAATATCATTTTCGGTTGGTACTTTGGGTAACCCAGTGGACTCACCCAGCAAGAAAACCCTTCTTTCCTCATAAGAAGGCTTCTGAGGTCTGAGATTTAACACGAGCCTGTAGTAAACCGGGAGCTTTTTGATGTTGAATTCTGAGCAAAGGGTGCTTTGTGGGAAGGTCTGTCAAACAGCATTGTTACCATGGCAACCCTGGCTAGATAACCCATTTGGGAAAATACTTGTAGGACCTAACACTCTATCATCTGTCATTCAATAATTTCATGTTCATAATAACTAGGAAATCAATGGCTATCCTCTGAGACAGTTTGTGGAAAGGGCAGACATCTATTGGCAGCGCACGGCTTACATTTGTGTCTATTTGTTATGATTCTTGTGCCAGGTTAGGAGTGTGAGAAAAACTTGTTTGTTTGGACTGGCACCAAGATCAAAAGCAGGCTCAGTTTTGCAATCTAATGACAACTGCAGCGTTTACAGGTACAGAAAAGAAAAAAAAGCAAATGGTATACTAATGAAGCATTTGCCAGGCTGTTAGGAAGTAAGGTTCGCCTAATATTAACAGTTCTTATTTTAAAATTCTGCAAGAAAAGACGAGTCCAAGTTATCATGCGCCCGGCATGAACAAATTTGGTGAGGTAAAAGGCTTTTTTCTTATCTCGGCTTTCTAATTAAACTGCTTATCGTGGTAGGAGCTGTGTTACCTGGATGTTATGTACAGAATATAAAGTGATCACAGAAAAGTAATTAAAATTCTCAAACACGCAGCCCGTTGACTTTACGTACGATTAGTTTTTAGGGTGTGAGTTTTGATAAAAAGGCGAGTTTATCTGAATAAAGAAATATACACTTAATAATTACCTGGACAGTGTTTATCAGCTGAAAAAAAAAAGTCAAGAATAATTGCAGTCATTGGATGTTATAAATAAGAAAGGATGATGAATTGAGACCCAGAAAGTGAGGAGAAGAGGAAAAATTAAGAGTTTGGTGCGCTCTAAAGAAAGGGCTATTTTACCTTCGCTGAAACATTTGGAAGATACTGAGTCATGCGTCATCAAAGCTTATTGTTTTCAATTTAGCAGTATTTTGAGACAGAAAAGATAAAGATATTTGTAAATTGCTTTCCTATCAGCCAGCAGGTTTTTAGTTTGAGCTGCTCGGGATGACGTACACATATGTAGAGGAGCTCTCTCTCCATGAGGTCCTCGGAGTGCGAGTGTGGGGGCTGATTACAGCGTCATCTTTCAACAGAAGGGATGACATCTTAGTGAACATGGCATTTTATGCAAGGAAGGAGTAGTTCTTTAGAGAGCTACACTGAATATGGTCTTATATGAGGGAAGATTATCTGGACTCTCTTACTCTAAAACCTAAGGTCTACTAAAGACTTCAGAATTCAACATTTTATACATTTTTCAATGTATAAAACCATGTAAACATGGTTTCAAATGTAAACATGTTTTCAATGTAAACACCATGATATTCTTTTAGAATTTCCAAAGATCTGAATGAAAACACTTACTATTTGCTTCTCTTTATCCTTCCGTTCTTTTTACTAAACTTTCTTCTCTCTCTCTCTCCTTATGACTTTTGGGACTGATGGATATTCATTTGTATTACTAATACTTGTTAACTGAAATTAAAAAAAAAAATGTAAACGTCTGCTCTTTTCCTTTAAAAAAACTTCTACAAATTTTCTAAGCAACTGGGATAGGGAAGTAGACTCCAAGTAGTATCCATGGCAAAACTATTACTATTAGGGGATGAATTTTGGCTCCAAATAGTTTTGGTTTTAAAAGAGGAGGTTGATTTTATTCCTAGATGTAACAGAGATAAGAAATATAAGAGTGGAACATGACAGAATATATATTTTTTAATCTATAACCTTTAAATAGAGAGGATCCCCAGGCTCTCTACTGGGTGGAGAACAGACGAGATTTCTATCTTCAGGTATTTTCCAGTCCACTGGGGGAAACAGGCAAGTAGACAGAGGGATTCTTGGAGTCCTATGGGGGCATTGAGGAAAAATGTCCCAGCTCTCATTCTTAGATGCATTTATTCCCTTCATTATGAAACTCACTGATGTGAGATCATTTCTCTCTTTTTTTGTCATTTCAATCGTTTATCACTTTGTAGATTGACTACTAGATTGAGACAAATACCAACATGAGAAATGTCTCTCTGTATTCTCAATGAGTTTCAGACATTGAAAGGTACTGTCTGATAGTCCCCGTGAAACTCACAGAAACTAGTGTTAGCATCTGCGTTCATTTCACAGGGGTATTGCTGTCTCTGGATGGCTTACAGTAGCAGAAATTTGTTGTCTCACTTTTTTAAAGGCCAGACATCTGAAATCAAGCTGTCCGTGGCATGTTCTGTCCCAGGATCCTTCCGTGCTGCTTGGGGCTTCAGGTAGCCATAGGTGTTCCTTAGCAATGGCCATGCAGCTCCAACCTGCCTCCATCTTCACATCGCAGTCCCTGTGGGTCTGTCCCTTGTGGCCACCTTCTAATAGAGATGTCAGTTCTACTGCGTCTGCAGCCTGCCCCACTCCAGGGTGACCTCATGTTGACCAGGTACATCTGTCATTGTAGTCTGAGGTACTAGGGGTTAGGACAGGAATGCATTTTGAGGGAGGGACCCAATTCAACCCATGACAGAATATTTCAATTTTTTATCTCTTTGAGAAAATTAGACACTTTAAAACTGTGAACAATAGCATGTATGTTTCCTCCTATAAACATTTCTAACTCTCTCTCTCTTTTTTTCCATGTTCTGTTGGCCATGGGCAGGTGTTACCTGCTGCATGTTTTTATTTAAAAATTAGAAGCATAAATACTTTCTAAAAATGTTTCATATTCTCAGATGCTGGAAAGTATACAGAGATCCACAATACAGACAGACACATGTATGTAAAATAATTCTAAGGATAAAGATGAATATTCAGCCTTTCTTTATTATTATTTTCTTTTTATTGTTCAATCATGTTTGTGCACATTCATACTATCATGGGGTACACTGTGTTGTTTCCATATACAATTTGAAATACTTTCATCCAGTTGGGCAACATAGCCTTCATGTCATTCTCATAGTTTTTGTGTTCAGACGTTTATAATCCACATTTCAATACCAGCCACGGCTTAGGATTCCTCCGCAGACCGAGCTATCATGAGCTTATCCACGGCTGCGTCATTTTACTATGGAGACTTCCGATGTGGTTTCAGTCCAGCCTGAAGTGAAATGCTGAAATATTATGTCACATTCGTGGTTTAAATGATGCGTAGTCTTCATTTAGCATTTCAAATGTCGAGAGTCTATTCCTGGTGATGTCCTACCTAGGAGGAAGAAAGCTACAGTGAAGACTTTAAGGAAGGCTGATTTAATTTGGATCCCTATTCTGGCTTCATGACTCTGGCTGTTGAACCCGACTCAGCCTTAATTTCCTCATCTTTAGAAACAAAAGAGCTGTTGTCAGGATGAAATGACATAAAGAGACAAAGTGCCTTTTTCACTGTCGGGTGCATCAGAGCTACCTGAGAAAGGATTAATCAGATCTGATTGGGAGTTTGCAGCAAGTGAAGCTTCCGCTTTCCAAATCAAATGTCTACAGAGTGGTTCTCAACCTTCCTAATGCCGCAACCCTTGAATGCAGTTCCTCATTTTGTGGGGACCCCCACCATAAAATCATTTTTGTTGCTACTTCATAACTGTAATGTAAATATCTGGTATGCAGGATGGTCTTAGGTGACCCCTGTGAAAGGGTCATTTGACCCCCCAAGGGGTCGTGACCCACAGGTTGAGAAGCGCTGGTCTAGAATGTGAGAACAAATGTTTATTACCTCCAAGGTGTGAGTCCAGCTATTCTGTTTATGGGACTAATCTTCGTTTCTTGCCCCACCTCCTTCACCTTCCCATTTAAAAAAGGAAAAGTGAAGAGAAAGTAGAAAGATGACCTTCCTCTGTACCACCTTAGAGACACAACACCTCCCCTTGTATTTCTCTACCTTTAGTCACGGGCTAGGTTAGTACAGCCTGTACCTGGAAGTGAGAAATAACCTTGATCATTCAGACCTCTCTTGGTGGGTCCAAGACAAAACAACCGACTGACACAGGGGTCCCTGCTCACTGGGCACTCGTCAACAAACACACAGGCATTGTATCTTGGGACTGACATTGTAGCATGCTAAAGAACTTGAGAATAAACAGATTCTGGCTTATTTTATCCTATTGGGTTATTGCTTTTCTGGGGCCTGCTTAATTGAAGCAAGAATGTGATTTCAAGTAAAAGACATCAGAAGGCATTTCATTTAAACCCAGTTAATTCTTTACAAGGCCCTGTGGTAGACACAGCCGGGCAGTTGTGTCCTTCACTTTTCACTTTCTTCCCTTATTAATTTCAGTTCTTAACGAAACGATATCAGCAACTTTTCCTCTCAGGCAGTTATAGCCAAGAAGAACTCCACTAAACAGGAGGAGAGAAAGAAGATGAGAAGAAAGAGTAGAAAAGGGGGCCTGAGCTAGTCAAAGCAGGTCCAGTCCCACGTCTGCTGGACATTTATCAATGATCTGTGGCAAGATAAGATATCTTTTTCTTAGTTATAAAATAAGAATATTGAGGTTAATCAACTTTAATTGACATTTTTAAGGTAGGGCTATCCTCATTGAACATCTGATAATTCTTGCAGAATTTTTTCCACTGTAACTGGATATACCCAAATGCAATTGTGTGTGTACGGCAGTAGTCATAGACCCCTTGGACCACATGCACAGGCATATCTGGCCACCTCCTTTCTCAGCGTCACTTCATGGTCCAAATGACTGCTTCCCTTTCAGGCCCATCTGCTTTAATTCAGCTGGAAGGACAGGAAGAAGGGGAAAGGGATGATGATGAAAAATGAGCAAAGGGAATGAGCCAGCAGTGACTGAGGGAAGGTTCTTGGAAGCTGCCACCTGACATTTCACCTACATCCCATTGGTCAGAATTGTGGCCACCCCTGAGAAGCAAGTCTTCATTTTGAGTAATCATGTGCCAAGTTAAAAACCTGGAATTTTCTTACTTTGGGAAAAGGGATGGGTGACAGGTGATACCTAGCAGTTTCTGTGTTAAGATGTATTCATGCATACTCAGTAAACAAACAAAAAGGAAGCTCATATTAACTCCAGGGAAAAGAAGGCATTGTATAGAAAGGGAAGTATAATCAGAATGTAGCACGTGGGCACGTGGCTTGGCTGTGAATCTTGTGTATATGGTTATGAAGACTTAATGACTAAATATTAATTTAAAGAAAAATGTGATTGAACAATTCATGTCAGATGTTGGAAGGGGGGGGAAGAGCTAAGCCCCCATTATCCCTTATAGAATCGCAATACCTAGGTGTCCCACAACAGCTGAATGGGTGAAGAAAATGCCCTGTGTGTACATACACAGTGAAATGCTACTTAGTTACAAGAAAGAATGAAATCTTGTCATCCACAGCAGCGTGAATGGGACTGGAGGACATTAGGTTAAATGAAATGAACCAGAAACAGAAATTTAAGCACCCATGTTGTCACTCACATCTGAAATCTAAAAAAAAAACCCAACAACAACAAAACAGCTGAATTCCTGGAAGTTAAAAGTAGAATAGAGGGTACTAGAGGCTGAGAAGGGGAGGAGGAGGAGGGCATAAGAAACAATTTGTTAAAAGATACAAAGTTACAGCTAGATAGGAGGAGTAAGTTCTAGTTCTGTAGCACTGTAAGGTGAGTGTAGTTAACCATATTATGTATTTCAAACAGTTAGAAGGGGAGTATTGAATGTTCCTAACACAAAGAAATAATAAATATTTAAAGCAATGGATATGTTAGTTAGCCTGATCTAAGCACTATACCATATATATATGTGTGTGTGTGTATATATACATATAGAAAAGTCACGCCGTACTTTATAAATTTATGCAATCATCATATGCAAATTAATTTTTTTCATTGTTTTTCCTTTCCTTTTTAAATTTCAGAACAGTAAGGGGTATACATGCTTTGTTTACATATTTTGTTTTTGTACAGATTGAGTTAAAGTTATAAGTGTGCCCTTCACCCAGATAGTATTTACTGTACCCACTGGCTGGGAATTTACCCATCCCCTTGTCCCCCTTCTCTCCAGCATGATTTTCACTGAGATTTACTCACATGTGCACTTCAGTGTCGATCGATTAGTTCCAGTTTGGTGTTGAGTACATGTGTTTGTTTCTCCATTCTTGTGATGCTTAGAAGAATGGTTTCCACTTCCCTACGGATTGTCACAAAGGAGATACCAGCTTGCTGTTTTTTATGGCAGAGTAGTACTCCATGACATGCACATACCATGATTGATTAATTCCTTCATGTATTGGTGGGCACTTGGGTTGTTTCCATGTCTTTGCAATTGTGAATTGTGAAACTATAAACCTTCAAGTTCAAGTTTCCTGTGTATAAAATGGCCTTTTCTCCTTTGGGTATTTGTCTAGCAGTGGGATTGCCAGGTCAAATGGTAGGTCTCCTTTCAGTTCTTTGCAGTACCCCCGACACACCTTTCCACGGAGACAATGTGAGTCCCACCCACCATGTGTGAGTTCCTTTCTCTCTGCATCTGCACCAGCATCTGCTGATCTGGGACTTTCTGATATGAGCTATTCTCGTTGGAGGAGGTCCTATCTCCCTGTGGTTTTGACTTGCATTTCCCTAATGATTAGCAACTACTAATGTTGAGTAGTTGACTCAACATGACTACTTAATGTTGAGTAGTTTTTCATGAGTTTGTTGGCTGTTAGTATGTCATCATTTGAAAAGTTTCTGTTCGTGTCTTTTGCCCACTATTTATTGGTGCTGTTTGGTTGTTTCATGATGATTTGTTTGAGTTCTTTAACTCTTAAGATTCTGCTTATCAGTCCTTTGTCAGATGTATAGCATGCGAACACTTTCTCCCACTCTGTGGGTTGGCTATTCACTCTTCTGACTGTGTCCTTGACTGTGTAGAAGTTTTTAATTTGATCAAGTCCCATGTAATTATTGTTGCTGTTGCTGTGTTTGCTTTTGGGCTCTTCCTCATGAATTCTTTCCCTCAGTCTATATCTATAAGCGTTTTCTAGATATTTTCTTCTAAAATTCTTACAGTTTCTTGCCTAAAAAATTAAAAATGAAGAGAGAAAGAAAGAAGAAAGGAAAACATGGATGGACAACTCCAATAAATCACGTACTAACCTCTTAAAACAAAACAAAGAAATCTTAATATCTAAAACTTAAAAATCTAGAAGTGCTCTTTTAGTGAAGCAGATAAGCACCAATCAAATGTTACAAAAGTAATTAAAACTATGTCACCTACTAGGATGGAAAAACACAAAATGATACAAATATGTAGCCAACAAATAATCTAATTTTGGAAAGGTGTTTTGGAAGAAGAGACATTTAAAAATAAGTAGACATTTATGAGATAAACAGTTTTCTTTATTCAGAGGTACTACTGACATAGCCAAAGGCCCTGAGGTAGCAGGATCCAGGGCAGAGAACATTTGAAGATTAGAATGAAGGGCAGCAGGTGGGCTCAGTGGGAAGGGACAGTTTGAAACATGCTGGGCCTTGCAAAAGTGTTACAGATTTAGGTATTTAATTCTACGACACCAGGAATTCTATATAGGCTTAATGTAAAGATGTGATTTGATCTGGTTTATATTTTAAAATACACATATACCTCCAGCCAGATGAGCTATAGAGAACTTGTTATGGAAGGTGTCAGAGATGGACAGACGCAGTGAAAACAGTTACAAGGAGTTCAGATAAGATATGAGAGTAATTTGGACTTGAGTGTGTAAAAAATATGGACATGGATGGAATTAAGATATTTCCAAAAGGAAAGCCAATGAGACTGCCTTCTTAGTCACATATGACTTTGTAAATTTCAGTTACTGGTTTTTAACTTTGCTTGTCTCTCCTAGAGTCTAGCAGTATATACTGTCCATATATAAATAAAAATTGAATGAACAAACATCTTGGTCTGTGTATAGGAAAATATTGACACCATCGAATTTCTAAAAGCTAACAGCCTTTGTTGTAAAGCATCCAACATTTTGGTGAAATTCAGACTTTGGGGAAGTATTGTAGTTAAGTATAGAAATGTTTTTCTTCTGTATTTCAAGAAAGAAATTGGTTACCTTATGGTAGATAAAACATAATTATTTGGAAACGAGGAATTGTGTCCAGAAGGCATGCTTTGCCATAGCAACCTTAATGTTGAGTTACAGTATGTCTTTCAGTTTTGCAAAGGGTAATTTTTCATACAAGGAGTGTGCTGAATATGTCACATTTTACTATCTGCTTTGATTTTGTTAGATAATCAAGATCTTGACTCTTGATATAAAATTATTCTGTTTTGTCTTATTTTCATGTTTGCAAGTATAATGTGTTTATACTTGAAATTCATTTCAAATTTTAAACAGAATGAGACAGACTAAGTCTAGCTAGGACACACAGGACCTAGAAGCAAAACCATATTTCAGTTTTCATCTGTGACTTTACAACTGTGTGATGGATAGAGACCCAAGAATTTTGTCTGAGATTGACAAATATTTTTTCCCTAAACGGTGCCATTAAAATGTGAAGATTTAAGCGTAGTGTAAATTGGAAAAGAGGATTTGAAATGTGAGCAAATGTACAAAATTTATGCCCATATTTGTCCCTACTTTCTCTACAGACATATAAAAGCTGTAGTTTCAAGTCTGGTACCTAAATTTTTATTTTAGAGATATCACTTGTTTTCTTTTGTGAATAAGAGAATCTTTTTAGTCTTTCTGAGGACAAAGAATGGCAAAAGGGGAACTTTCTGATTAAAGCATTTGTTCTTTTACTTCACTCAACATGTATTTTTATGAACAGCCTAAATTTTGGACAGATTTAGCCACAGGACATGGCTACAAGGAGTGAATTGTTTTTCTTCCCTGGATAGATGTTCTGGTTTTGTTCAAGTTGATCTTGAACTGTGTGGGATTAGATCTATTCTTACATATGGCAGCAGGGTGCTCCAGCTGAGTCCAAATACGTGTAAAGTTTCTCCAAAACACGACCATAATATCCCTTGCGTAGAAGCATCAGGTGCCTTGATGTTAGATGTTTCTAAAGAGCATTCTTAAAGAAACTTAAATTTGGCTTTCTGTAATGTTAGCCTTATTTTGTCATTTATTAATACAAATAAACAGGTAACTACTGTTTATCACTTTTAGATCTGGAATATTCAGATGGATGCGATAGCCTGAATAAGGATGATTTCCAAATATTCTTCCTTGGGTCCTTCCTTTTTATATATTTTAACATTTTAGGAAATATAAAAAAAGAGGCTTGTGATTCATACATTCCTTTAATGTTGTACTTCTTACTTCCCTTCTCCTCCCCCAAACTCATACAAAATTGAATTATTTTATAGGCAATGCTATCTTTGTCCATTTGCTCGTGGTAACTGCCAATGTTCACATGAGCTGACTAGCAGCACCTACTTTCAAGGAGAACAATTGTGAAAAACCATCAACAACACTAATAGTTTAAGAGATCTGTGTGCGATGTTCTTCTGTAATCTGTCCGTTGTTTTCGAACCTTACATTTCGTTGAATCATCCATCGTACTTACTGAGCATCAGCGTATACCAGGCAATATTCAAGATGCCAAGAATGCCAAGACAATGCTTGTCCTCAAACATGTCACAATCCAGCAAGCTGGGATATGACGTTAGAACTCCTATAACAGCAATAATTACAAACCGAAGTGGAGGTACAGAGAAGGGAGGACTTGATTCTGCTTTAGAAAGAAGGAAAAAGCTCACAGAAGTGGTAAAATTTGAATTCTCAGAGGGGAGATGGTATGATGGCATTCAAGGTAGAAGGAATAATAGGATCAAAAGTAGACAGGGATAAAGGTGCATGAGAGTGTTGCAGAATGGCAGGACTATACGTCTGCTGGACGACTGGAGGGAGTTGAGCCATAGGGAGAGACCCATTACATCTGGACCTTTAGAGTTCACTACACTTTTGTGTATACGTGATGGGCCAGACTTAATCCCACATGTTAACTCCTTTCATTGTCTCACAACACAAACTGCAATTCATTAATGTCCTCATTATTTATCCTTACCATAGACAAGGAGCAGTTGTCCCGTATATGCAACATAGAAGTTGTGTAATTGCAGGTTTGTATATGTTCATAAAAATGCTGACCATGGAATGCAAAGTAGACTTTATGCAATTCTAATAGGATTATTTTTTCCTGCTTCTGTGAGCAACCTTCTGCAACAGATTTTCATTGATTTGAATTTGTCACTGACATTGACAAACAACCAAAGTACATTGATGTTGCATGTATGCGCTTTCTAAAAATAGAAACATACTTTTTAAATCTAAACTGAAAAACTTGGGAACATTGTTTTCATTCCATGGAATAGTAATTGAAAGTGCAGCGTTGTCCTATGTGAATCATTGTTATCGTTTCTGCCGGTACATGATCTGGAAAGAGTAACTGCAAGAAAGATACTGTGATATACATTTTTAAACCTTCACAAAGGCATACTAGCTTGCCTGGAAACAGGGAAGTAATCAGAACCATTTCTTACAGAGACTAACTTTCAAATCAGACCCTAAGAAATTTTATTCCTGGTTTAAGAAAGTGATATATATAATTTATCCATAAATTATATATATACCCCCACACACATACATACATATATACATATATACACTCAACTTTAAAAATATTGTGTGAAAAAAATGTTTCATGCAAATCCAAAAGCAAGATGCATTTCTATAAATAGTCATGACTTTGTCCTATTTTAAATAGTTCACCTGGAAATTCTGGGAGATTCACTACCTTTTGCCTGTGGCTACATTTTTTTCAACCATGAAATTTCAGAATTGGCTGTTACATAAAACAAAGCAATTATACTGCAGCCTCCTTGGAGGACAGCTCCGATGTATGAAGGAAAGGCTGATCTATTGCTCTTGCCCTCATCGGACGCAGCAGCAGCCCAGGGAACAGGGTTTGGCTGGGGAAGAATAGTTGGGTGAGCAGTGTAGGGTGTAGATATCAGTGGAGGGTGACTGCTGGCTCAGATCAGCATGGAGCTGACATCCCACAGCCCGAGAACCAGTCAAGCGAGACAAATCCCCCCCTCGCGGTTTGATGGGGTGCCCTGCTTGGCTTCTTGTAGCCAGAAGAAGAAAAGCAGATTTCAGATTAAGGCTGTGTAACTCCATTCAGAGATAAAGCAGGATTTTCCTATGCTAATTCGTATTATTTTGCACAGGAAATGAGAATAAAAGAGAAATCCCTTTTTAAGCAAGTTTCGAAATACCCTGTATTAGGGCCTCCCTTTTCTCCTTGGCTGCTTGTTTTGAATACCTGCTTCAGATGTGCTGTTTTGGTTCTAGGCTCTTTTGAAAAGGACGATGGCTTCCATGAGAGTCCCCCTAAAGCTACAGTTAGATGACAGAGTACTCATCGCCAAGCTCGTGCTTTCGTGTGCTGTAATCCTGCTAAGTACCTGTACAATGGTGTAACAGCTGGTGGAGGCTGCAGCCGGGAGTCAGTGTGATATGTTGGGGGCTAGGAATCCACGCGCAGGATGAGCTGGGCTGGCTTAGAACAGACCGAAGCACCCCTCAGACAGCTGGCCTAGCAGCCCAACACTAGCCAATCTTGGGAGGGAGACTCATCAAATAACATTAATTTTCTTCTCCACCAGACGGTAAGGTAACGGAAGCCAGGTCGATTGTGCTGCCTTGGGACTTTTACCTAATGATCTTCTGGAAAGCAGGTGCATTGGCAGGGATGTTAAGCTTCCGAAAACCCAACTAGTATTACAGAGCAAACCTCTGCTGCTGTGGGGGTTTTATAGGAATGGGGTGCATTAGTGTTAGATCATTACAAAGCATTTTGCTGACTACTGCGGAATTAATGGCACTTTTACGGCTCTCAGTTAATGACTGTCAAGAAATAAGAGTTTGTATCTGTTCAATTTGTGTTTTACATCAAACTAGCCAGCTGTCAGATGCATCTAGCACGTGCCGACCGCTTAGCTATCGTTGGCGCTTCTCTTATGTCGGTCGGGTTATTAGATCATTACTTGGAACCTCGGTTGTTTTGCAAATGCTTCCTGTAAGTTTTATCAAGACAGAGCAAAGCAGGTTGTCACTTCTAAGAGGCAGTCTCCATGTGCCCGTGGAAATCTCATTTTTTCATCATCAAAGTACTTTAAGTTACTGATATTTGTTGAATACATGGTTTTTTTCAAGTATTGTTTTGTTTCAATTTAAGCTTAAGAAAACTGTAACCTCACTTCCTATATAACTGAAGGCAAGGATGTGACGTGAGCTCATTCGAATCTCTCTTCTTCCCACCCTTATCCATTGTTCATACCTTACTCTTCGTTGTCTTGTCTGAGAACAAAAACCCTCCCATCAATAAAAACCTACCTTTTCCCTTTCCTGTGCCTTCCGTCCCATCCCTCTGACCTTTTCCACGTGTGTGACCATCTCTCTCCACTGAACATCTTCAGTCTTTTGTCTTGAACTCATTTCTGTCTTGAAACAAACTCTCCTTCAATGCTGCTGTCTCCTATAATACGTGAGCGCCCTCTTCTTGCCAAGAAAGCCTGGTCTTTGTGTGCTATCTTCATGCCATCACGTGGCCCATTCCTCTCTGTCTTACTCTAAGCAGCGCTCTCAAAAATGACCAAGGGATTCCAACCAATAAATAACCCACTCTGCACTCTGCCTTCCCTCTCCTGGAATTCTCGGCCACACCGGCCCCCACTGATAAGCAATTTTGAAATAGTATTTCTGTGGATTTGCAACTCCCTTGACTTTATTCTCTTTCTTGGAACCTCAGATGTTTTGCAGATGAGGTTCCAAGTTGAGAATAAAGTCAAGGGAGTTGCAAATTCTTTATTCTCTTAGCCTTTTCTCTTTTGATTATTTTATGGAGGGGTAGCCAGAAATTCATTTCTTGACCCTTTTTTGCCCTGTGTCTTTGTCTTTGAAGGCCCAGCTCACTGGTTCAGTTTCAAACCCATATTGGTGATGTCCACATCCATATCATTATTATTGAGCTCTCTACTCAAAATTTCAACTCCATGAAGAACATCTTTGTTCTAAGAAGTACTTCGGTCTTATTTAGCCCGACTGCTATCTGTTAATATTCTCTGTACACAGTGCCCCTTTTCCTCGGTCTTCCTTAATGCAGTTAATGATGTGGCCTTTAACCCAGACACTTAATCTTACAAATGCACTCACCACTGATTTCTTCTCGTTGCTTGTCAATCACCTGGGAAGATCTCTTGTGCATTTCTCTGTGGAGATGGTGCAATTCCACTGTGGCATTTCTCTCTTTTATTACATATTTTTCTTCCCATTTACAGATCACCCTATTGTACAGGTTACTGCTTTCTGTCATTACTAATGTTATTAGACCACTATTTGTTTCTTCCAGTTTGAAGCCCCTAAACTAGTAACCTAGATGTTGGCAGTCTCTTATACAGAGTCAGTACTCTTCATTACCTGTTGCAGAGAGGACAGAGACAGACCCTTAAGACTCTTCACAAATAGTCAAGTGACTCTCCCAAGGGATTCCTTCCCCAGACTAAATTACACACCACTCCCGGGCTTGCTTTCTTTTTAATAATTGTTCATCTTTCCCCTTTACCATTGCTTTCACTGATGACTTTTCTCTTTCAACTCCTCCATTTCTGCCTTCTAAATAATCCTGCCCCGTGATATTTTTCTGAGAAATAGCAAAGCATTAACAACAATGAAATACATATATGTGTGTGATATATGTATAAGTAAGCAGCAAATAAAATAGGTCTCTCCACCAGCTCCTATTCCAAAGTGATGAGTGGGCTGTATCTCTGTTAAAAATTCTGTTTCAATGACTTACTTATTTAAGATGAGTTGAATACTCCCATGTACCAATAAATACGTGTTGAATGAAGAAATGAATTCAGCTGATTGTTTTCAATTAGAGTCTCTTGGCTCATTACCTTCATATTTTCTGGCCCACCCAGAGTTATCAATTCTGCTTTTACTTGTAAATGTATTCTCACTGATAGATACACTATTTCATATGCTGCACCTACGGAAATAGTTATGTGAATTTATCATTAAAGCAGAAAAAGGAGAGTCAACACACACATAACTTATTTCCCTATTACTAATTAATATTAGACTAGCACACTGTGTATCTGTCATTACAGGGAAGAAATTATAAAACGTATCCTCAGTCCAATGAGCTGTGCGTCGTAGGTACTGATCAGATTATCTGGCATGTCCGTGAGTTTGTGTTGGTTATCATTATTACGACAAAATACCACTAGAAGTCATTTTTAGTGTCCTAAATTTTAGAAATATGTACAGACACATAGCGTATACACATGTACGTATGCACGTCCTGTGTGTGTGTATCTGCACGGATGCACACGATGGAAATTTCTTTTGACAGTATGGCATTTACCCAATACATTTGCAAATGATTACTCATGCTCCCACCCTCCATGCTATGCCTTCCTTTTTCGTGTGCTGATTATGATTTTAGTAAGCTCTGCCCACCGGGTTTGCTTTGTTCAGCAACTCCTCTTTGTTGGTTAAAAGCTGACAACATAGGCTCAACTCTGGTTTTGTTCTGTTTTTTCTTTGCACTTGTCAATAGTAATTTAAGTTAGATAAATCTATCATCTTCCTTCTACTAGGATAATTTTCCCAATATTGTACAGAATCTAGGAAATACCAGGCCTTTGACCTTTTGCTGCGACCATGAAAACTTTGCACCTCTTGTAAAGGTAGTTCTGTACTCTTGGGTCTCTCCCCTAAACAAGTTATCAGTTTATTTAGCTGCTGACCTCCCATTCTCCAGTGGTTAAAAAGTTAATATTCGTTTAATGTCCTTAGTTGTTGTGATCTTGAACAAGTTAGTAATTGGAGCACTTTCAAAGTGACAAGATTTGGGGGACCTGGGGTAGGAAGAGATGGCTATATTTGAGGTACAGTCCTGTTAGGAAATCATTCCTATCATTGTAATACCACAAGGCAGAGCTATTAACTCTATCTCACATAGTAAGCAGCAGATCCAAAAAATTAAGCTTGGTTTTGGAGCTCCAATTACAGAGTTGGAATTTCAGTCCATGACTTTTTTATTCTGAAGGCTGTGTTACTCCAGTTCTCTTTCTGTTATGGGAAGTCATTTGTGCTCTGGAAATGTGTATTCCCTGAACCACACTAAAAGTGGTCCATTCTGGGTCTGGTGTTCTGCAGGGGCTACTCCTCACGAAATTAGTTATCTATCAATTGATTAGGAATCAGGTGAAGACACTTAGGTTGTATTTTTTGCTATGAAGTTGCCATTTTAACCTGTTAAAAGGTAAAGCTCCTTTGGGAGTCAGTATTTTGAAAATGAGCAAGGTTTTTGCTTGAAAGGATCATTGGCTCTCTGTGATGGTACCTTTCATATACTTCGGCTATATACTTTGTCTGCTTATATATAACTGTCCCTAGGTTGGCTTTATTCTCTTTTCTTTCCAAAAAAGTCTGAATATTTTTACATTTAAACAAATGATCTGGTGAAAATTTGGATGGCTTTTAGGGAAACGTGACAACTTTTATACTGGCATTTCTGAATATTCATTCAATTTTGCTAGGTAATGTTATATTTCTTTACACAGAATTGCTCCAGAGGCCCCTAGAAGCTATCATGGCCTTTTATTAAGTCTGATGAGTTGAGTTTGTTCATGCTAACTATAATTTGTTTAAACACATAAACTCAGAAGTATCGTCTTGGGTCTTAGCCATGCTAAGCAATGCTGGGATAATAAATAATCTTCAAATCTTTAGTGGTTTAATGATGTAAAGATTCATTTCTCCTTCCCAAAGTGTTGGATGCAGGTCTAGAAGCCTCTCTGAGTGACTTTCCTCCGAGTAGTGAGTTAGGGATCCAGGCTATTTCTACCATGTGGCTTATTATGTTGCTACATTTTACCTTCAGGCCTGGGGTCGGTGGAGAGAGAGATTGAAGGCCGCAGATTTCAGAGGCCAGGCCTGATGATGATCTCGAACAGCACTTCTACCCATATCCTGTTCACCCCACCCAGATACAAATGGGCAATACAGTATAATATAATCATCTGGGACTGGGAAAAGAAAACAGGTTAGTTAATATACGACATGGATCCTGCCACAATTAAGAAGGTGATAGGGACCCAAACTACATTCCACAACATATGATTAAAAAAAAATAGGTTTAGTAACATAACAGTTAATAAAAAACAGACTTTTTTATTATTCAAAAGAGATAAATCAAAATGAAGAAATCTATTTTAAATAAATCATTATGCCAGTCATGCATTGTATTGTTTAGTTTTTAAAACTTAAAATATTAAGTTTATACACTCACACTAATTAAAAACCATGCCTGAAAATGAAGTCAAGTTTCTAATATGACTGCGAATTCAAGCTGGCAGGAAGGTCAGCTAACAATTCATTGTTATCTGTTTTTTTGTTTGTTTGTTTGTTTGTTTTTTGAGACAGAGCCTCAAGCTGT
>NW_003852465.1:2700381-2709916 GCF_000181295.1 Otolemur garnettii
ACAGGCGCCCGCCACAACGCCCGGCTATTTTTTGGTTGCAGCCGTCATTGTTGTTTTTGGCGGGTCCGGGCTGGGGATTCGAACCCGCCCCCTTAGGTGTACGTGGCTGGCGCCTTAGCCGGTTGAGCTATAGGCGCCGAGCCTACAATAATTTTTAAAATAATTTTTTTTGCAATAATTGTTTGTTATATTTCAGATGGTGTTCTTATACAGAATTTCCCCACCAGCACAGGAGAATTTTTTAGACATAATTGTGTTTTCTTTATGTGTTTGTTTTTTGGTTTTTTGTTTTTGTTTTTCTCTCCAAGAATCTCTGATAGGAAGGGACCAAATCTAAGGACTGCTATCTCCTGTGTTGTGAAATAAAACCAGAAAAAATTATGTCCACATTCACACTTGGGTCAGAGGATTCACTTTTTCATTTGACTTGAACAAACATCCACAAAGTATTCATTAGGAGTTAAGCAAATATTATGTAGTTGATCTAGTCCATTGTGGATTTTTAACGAGTGATCTTTAACCTACTAAAGCCTCTTTTTAAAAATATGGTGTATTCTTTCTGTATTCATGAGAGAATTTCTCATAATGTATTACAACTTATCAAGTAAAATCATAAATCTAAAATATATGATTTTCTATAGTTGTCCAGTATCTCCACTTGCCTGGAGCATAGTTGCTTATGATTGAAATCTGTTTCACAGGGAGCAGAAAGTAGTAATGACAAAACACTGACAATATTTGAGATCATAAAACATACGTTATCAGAGCAGTGGTAATGGAGGAAGTGCCTAGGAAAACAGGGTTTCGGGTTGGAATTGCTTTGGTTTTTAAATCCATTCTATGTGTAAGCCTTCTTCTTAGTTAGGCTGAGGTAGACTCAGAAGTCTAGTGACTAACTCGGGTGAGAAAGGACCAAACATATCCAAGAAGGACCCCTGTTATCTAGTAAACACTCACTTAATTCTCTTTGCCTATTTCCAACTTCTGGAAATTGGGTGACTCCCTGTTGCAGTAAAGGATGGCCAGTTCTTAATGCTTAACTACGTACCTAATCCCAGAAGGTAAATCTCAGCCTGCTCATCGGTCTAATAAAAATTTGCTCATGTGTACAGCTACCCATTGTCAGACCTGTCTGGTAAACTGCTTGGACTTGAGGCCACAGATTCATTGTTCGTGGCACACAAGACTAAAGACACTATGCTGGGTGAGGGGGATCCTGATCCCTCACCTCCTGAAGAAGGTAGGCTGGCTTAGTGGAAAAGGCAAGATCTTAGAATCAAGTCCATTGGGATTTCAATCTCACCTTTGCCATTTGGCCAATAATGTGACATTGATCAACTTACATAACATTCTAAGCCTGAGTTTTCTTTGAGGAAAAAATAATTGCACGTATCTCATAGAATTTTAGTCATATATAAAACCCTTTAGATATAGTAGATGTTTCAGAAATGTTAGTTCCTTTCTCAAATGAGTAACAAAGATCCTATGATCTTCATAATCATAAAAAGAAATCACATCAGAAATTGTACTGCGGTGACGCATTCAAGGATTGTCTGATTACCTTACATGTAAATTTGGAGAAGGAAAGGGCTGCCCACATCTGAATTTTCTGTGGGATGTTTAAACATGCATAATCGCAGACCACACCCCACGTTTATTAGCTCAGGAATCCTGGAGATAGAGCTCGTGCACTTGCATCGTGGTAGTACTTTCTGGTTGGTTTCCATGCAGGTCCCTAGTTAAGTACCCCAGCTCTAGAAGCCAGCAGGAGATACGGGGAATCGTAGGCACTCAGCAAACATTTGCCCATTTTTTGGCCCAGTTCCTACCTCTCAGAACCATGTAGCTGTTTTATACTCCTTGCTGGCTGTGAGGCACATGGATAGCAACCATTGTTTATCTTCAAGGGATCTAATCCCTCCTAGAGAAAAATTGAGCTTTCAAAGTATTCATCCAGACATTTGCCAAAATATAGATAAAACAATAATATGACTGATTCTTTGAATTTCATCACAATAGAATTTAGACACTTCAGCAAGACTGTATTGCAAGCTGTAAAATATTAGCTACTCTTTATTGGGCATCTACATGGCAGTTGGGACCAGATAAAGCCCGTGTTCACAATATCCCCTTGTGGTAGGTGCTATTTCACAGTCGTTTAAGTTTATATAGTAAGTTTTTTAAAAGTGAGGTTGAAATACACTTCTAGATGACTTCGAATTCTAAAGAGCACCCAAGTAGGTGCCCGTTCTGATGACAACAGTGTCCTGGGCCAGAATTTATATGCAATCAAGCACTCTATATTATCAGTTTCACAGAAATTTAGGCAGTATTTACATGCTGATTTGTAGTGCTAAAGTTCTAAACAGTCATGTGAGGACTATCTTCAAGATGAAAGGTGAAAATGGAATGAGAAGAGCTGAAGATGCCAGGACCACCTTAGATGAGTGGTTTTCTAGGGTTGCAAACATAAAGAAACTGCAGTTCCTGAGTACCTCACTAAAATTGCTCATCTCTTATTTGCTATCCCTTTTCCTGCCCTATTTTTCTTCATTTATATTTACTTGGTTGCCTATATGCATGTATATAAACCCACAGGGAATAAAGCACATTCTGGGTCCTAGACTGTCTAAGAAGGATGATCCAGTTACTCCCTCTCAGACCTCTCTGTGTTAATAACGGCCTTATTATTATCTGAATGTTTCATACAGTGATTAGCAGCTTATTTACTCGCTACTTCCTCTCACTGTAAAGTTTGATCCATGAAATCCGGGACCTTTATATATGTATATCTTGAACATCATTTCATGAATGAAGAGTTGAACAGAATCCAAGGTGTGAGAGAGGAATTATTATGCATCAAAGCACCAAATAGAAATGTCTATGTCTAGAATCTGTTAAGGTCAAGAAAAGAGACATATACCAAAAGACATGGGTTAGCAGGATTGTGACCTCTGCTCTTAAAGAAGGAATTTTTGTTTCACGTTCTCTGGTGTATATGTGCATGTTGTGTGTGTGCGTGTGTGTGTTTGTGTGTGTGTATGAGAGCGAGGGGTTAGAGCCAGGGGATTGAAGTTAAGATGGGCTTATGAATATGTGTTTGTAAATGGAGGAGATGAAGAAACCAACACAGTTGACTTTTCCATTGAAAACTCCAAATGCTCACAAGCGAATGTGGAATGCAAGTAAACAAAAATGATGGAATCTCAAACCCTGGAGAATGGTCTTGGAAGAGGTGAAGGGAAGAAAGGAGAGACCAAGAAGCTCAAATTGACAGTTCCTTTCATTAGGTGTAGAAATAGGGAAGAGCCAAGACAGATGCTCAAACCTCACACTTGAGCACCTGGGGACAGTCAGGCCCTTCTAAGTATGAAGCATCCCTGAGAGGACCATGAGTTAAATTTTGAGAAGCTGAATTGACTGTGCTGTGGACAGTCCCTGTGGAAAAGTCAACACATAGGTGGGTCTGCAGTTGAGAGAGAAATTATGTCTGAAGACTTAAATTTGGAATTTACCAGTAAATCTCCATCTTCATTTCACTTAAAACCTCTAAATTTACCTGTCTTAAGTAGCCATTGTTGATTATTCCTTCAAACAGAGATATAATACAACTGCTCTACTATCAATGCACATATTCCCGTCCATGGTAAATATTAAGAAGGGAAAATACTGTACAGTAATCAGCATATTCAGTGCAGCAGTGCACCATCGCCAGAGGAGGAGCGAAAGGTTATGAAATTGCTCAGGTTTTGTTCAATCTATTTTATGCAGCCATGCTTGAGGACACAACATGGAACCTGGAAGTTAATCTTAGACTACACTTGTGGTCCTTGGGGAAATCCTTACATCTCAGTGTGCTGTGAGCATCACCACAATTTCTTCTTTGTGCTTTCTAGAAATTTATCATAATGAGGACTCTCTCTGATTGACAGGTAGTGTAAAATCCTAGTTAAGAAGGGGGTCCGGACTGCTTGGATTTGAATCCTGCCTCCCCATTTACTACTTATGACACTATGTCAAGAAGAGAGATTAATAGTACACATTTAAAAGTGCTGACCTGAGAATTAAGTGAAAATAATTTACAGTGCTAGAACTATGGTATACAAAATGTACTGAATAAAGGTAGCTGTTATTCTTAGAAAAATCTCTAGGAATTTTCACCAGCTCTACTCAGTACTATTTAATAAACACTGGTTAAAAGAAAATATTCATTAATCATTTAGTGGACCACTTTTGAAGAACTAAATGTGGTGATGATAGCATTCTGAAGAAACCCTACTTTGTAACTGCCATGTTGCTGAGCACTGTGACATTACCAAAACATGATACCTTGGCCTCTAGAAGTTCAAGTCAAAAAAGCTAACATTATACTGGGTTACACTAGTAGTCATTACTATACCTAAAAGAGATGTTATTTAACTACATATTTTATAATTGCATTGCCCCAGTGGTTTCTAGTACACTTATGCCTTCATACATAAAATAAATAAATAAATAGAATATCGGCATTATTACTCTAAATGTGGTACGTTGTAGTCATTATAAAAAGAAATATGTATGTGTGTCACATTTGGGTACTTCTATGCCACTATTTCTGTTATACAAAGAACTATGAAACAGCCTTTTAGAAGTTATTGCATGACCAGCATAGGTGTACTTTGGCAACAAGGTAGACAGAAGGATGGTCATAAAATTGCAATGAAGTGAGTTTCAAATAATGCAATAGAGATTTATTAGGACAAAACATTAGAAATAGACAATTTGGAAATCTAAAATGAATATCATTATTCATTATGCTTCCTCCTACGATTACTAGTAGCTAACATATTTTGGGCACATACATATGTGCCAGGTATAACTGACACATACTATCATTACAACTTTATCTCTTGAAATTACTCTACGATAGATACTATTATCCTTGACTTAGGGCTGAGAAACCAAAAAGAAAATATTAAAAAAAATAATTACAGTGACTTGCCCCACATCATACACATAGATAGAACTTGGGAAAACTGAAATTTGACCCAGGGCATATTGACTACAGAACCACTGCTTGACCAGCACATCAGTGTGGGCGAAATACTTCACAGTTCAAAAATCTCTTCTTGTGTCTGTTGTGTGATTTCATCTTCCCAGTCAGCCTGCAGAGTAAGTATTATCTCAGTATATAAGTTATAAAAACAGCACAGGTGATAGTGATGGGCTCAGATGGGAAACCTACTCCTCTTTGAAGTCCCATCATGCCCTCTCTTTCTGCTGGACTCTAGTCCAATAACATGGAAACTCTCAGGAGTGTGTAAGGTGGTAAGACTCTTTCTGTTCTGAAAAAAGTGATTGCTGATGTAAATTGAAGGTGATCAGTTAGTGAAATACGGTAGTGTGGAAAAGATGCTGGCTTACACATAGATTTCTTGAGCTACGCTCAAGAAGATGACACATGGGAACAGTGGAGGAATCTTTCTAAATTCATGATGTTAGTTGACATTAGGTAAAAGCTCTAGGTCTCCTAGCACTGGGAATTTAACAACTAATTATTTCATCATTAATAAACAAAATATAATATCTGACAAGTTTAACTCAAGGATATTTGGAAACTAAATGAGATGAAATATATTTCCAAATACCTGACATTCATGTACTATAAGGCATGTGATCTAAATACTTGTGGAATAATTGGGTGAAAAATGGCTGGCATGCAGAGCAGAATGTGAATTTAAACGTGCAGATAGTATACACACATACATACAAAAATAACTGATAAATATATTTGATTATACTTTATGCATTTGTATACCTGTCACAGGTAATATAATGTTCTTTCATGAACTCTGAAATTTGTCTTTATAGAATTGAATCAAAATAAAAATATTTTATGCTTATGGTCATTCAGTCTTTTAATATTCTTAAAGTACCCTAATGTGGGAAAATGTCATGTAGCAATTAGGCATAGAAAAACAAACACAAATTTATGTCACTTTGCCAGACTCAGATGCACTATCATGTCCCAATTACACTCATTTATTCAATATGCATTTGTGGAAGGCCCAAAATATGGAAAATACAATACTAAGAGTTTGGGGATCTCAAAGATCAAGTGCATGTTCCTTCTGCCTTCTCATGTCTTATAGTGAGAAGGGCAAAGCATGCAGATAAAAATGATGTAAGGGGAGAGGTAATGTGTGCCTTGAAATGAGTATTGATAAAATGCATGGAGAACTTAGAAACTGAAGAGATGACTACTAGCTGATGAGGTCAGGGAAGAGAGAATCCTTAAACTGGACCACAGTGTCAATAGATGGATTTGTAGAGTTTCTAAAGAATAAGTAGAATGAGAAGCATCTTGGGTAAAGGCAGGGCTATGTGGGCCTCTACATAGCATTTCGCCTTTGTTGGAGACTGACAAAAGAAGTATGCATTCAGGCAACCATTTTCCCCACAAGTGAGGGATTTCAGGACCTGAAACTTAGGTTCTAAAGCCAGCGAAGTCCCAATCACACCCAGATGAGTTGGTCATCCTGTTATGCATTTAGGTGAAGCTTCTAATTATTGTTTAGTGAATTGTATTGTCTGATTGAAAGTATTTAGCCATGACACATAGATAAAATTTACATTTTTCACCACAAACTACTTCATTTTTAAGCTAGATCGATTTATCTAAGTTATCCTATCTTTTTTCCCCCTTAATTTCAGCACTTTCCAAGGCTATCCTCCATTTCTTCAGCCATCAAGTAAAGACATAATCAATGTAGCTCAAGCTTCCTCTTCCAGAGATAGATCAGCAGATAAACCATTGAATTCCACCACAAAAATGGAAATTAGTGAACTGAGTCAGATCTCTTTACCCAGGTTGACATTGAGCAAGTCATAGTCTCTCTGAGCCTTTGTCTTTGCAATTGAATATGACATAACAAAACTTCAGAAAATGTTAGGCAGCTGTGTATCTTATTAATAGTAAAAAAAAAAAGCCTATGTTTCCCCTAAAATGAATGCAGGATGGAGACTAGAATGAAAGCCACATGTCAAGGTGGGTGGTGGGCCTGGTTGGAAGGTCTGCATGTAGTGACGAGGATAAAAACAGGCTGACAGAGGGAAGTCACCTCCTGAACTTCCACATCAAGACAGGAACGGAAAACAAGCGTCTGTGCAAGAGTCAGCACAGAAGGCCATTGTGTACAATTTGTGAAGCTGTCATGGACTTAAGGGGACTGGTAATCCAGAACAGTCTTTGGATTTTCTTTATTTTAATTCAAAAAATAATTTTTTATTATTATTTTAGCAGATTTAGAGAGTATGAATATTTTTAGTGATATGGATGAATTGTACAATGGTGAAGTCAAGACTTTTAGTGTGTCTGTCACCAGAATGGCATGTGCCATACCCAATAGCTAAGTTGTGATCCCACATCTCTCTCTTCCACCCTCCTCTTTTCTTAGCTTCCAACATCCATTGTTTGAGTACCACTTTATGACCATAGGTACCCATTGTTTAGCTCCCACTTACAAGTGAGAACATGTGGTGTTGGCTTTTCTATTCCT
This sequence comes from Otolemur garnettii, assembly GCF_000181295.1. Taxonomy (NCBI): domain Eukaryota; kingdom Metazoa; phylum Chordata; class Mammalia; order Primates; family Galagidae; genus Otolemur; species Otolemur garnettii. Next base: position 2,707,920 of record NW_003852465.1, read on the forward strand.
GAGATACTTAAGATAATGGTCTCCATTTCCACCCAAATTGCTGCAAAAGATATTATTTCATTCCTTTTTGTGTCTGAGTAGTACTCCATGGTATATGTGTGTGTGTATAGATATATACTATGTATAAAACATTCTGTATACATACACCACATTTTCTTAGTCCATGTATAGTTGATGGGTATTTAGGTTGATTCAGCATCTTTGCAATTGTGAATTGTGCTAAGATAAACATTCCAGTGCAGGTGTCTTTTTTGTTAATTGTTTTTCTTTTGGGTAGACACCTAGGCGTGGGATTTCTGGGATCAAATGTTAGGTCTACCTTGAGTTCCTCCTGCATACTGGATTGGCCAGCAGAAATGAGACTCAGACCAGCCTCTTCCGTCATTTTTTTCTTTTAAGTCTTGCTGTCAAATATAGCACAAGTACAGAAAAACCTAAGATAAAGTTCAGTTTATCAAATAATAGTATGATCACCTAGTAAAATCTCAACCACTCCCCAGATACGGAGTTAGAACTGTATTAGCCACCCTAACCCTTTCTAGCCCCTCTTAATCACAGCACCCTCTCTTCCCCTAAAGGGTAACCACCCCTCTTGACTGGTTTGGTAATCATTTCCTTGTTTATATTTAGACTTTTATTAACCAAGTGACACATTTGGATAAAAATATAGGTTAGCAATGACTGCTTTTTTCATGTCATTAATTTATTTGCAAGAATGATTCTATGAAGAGAAACTCCCTGTCACCTACTCTTTAGTTAATTAGTGGTACAGAAAATCAAGAAAAATGTTGGATTTCTTCCTTTTATTTACCAGTTTAGCCTCTGATGAATCATACATACATGTCCATACATGTCCTGTTTTGAATGCCAAGGCAATTGTGTAGCATGAACTCACACAAATTAAAAGCAATTAAAATAAATAAATGTATCTTGAAATACATACCCAAGATATGTTTTTTACAGCTTGGTGAGTTATTTTCCTAAGGATATTTGAAAAGGAAAGCATTCTATCCCTGTTTATAATTTTTATCCTATCTTATCATCCAAGACAAGTGACATCTAGTCTGTTTTTGTTTTTTAGCGTTGTTCACATGTATGCTTTTGTCTTTATCTCCCTCACACTTTATATTCCAATGCAAGAATCTATGGCTTAGTCACTGAAAAACTTAATTCCCATATTCCAATAAAATTTAGTGAACTAGGAATTTTGAGCCTCTCTTTTCTAAAGCACCCTTCAATTCTATGGGATTGAGTCCATTGGTAGCAGAAGAGAGAATCTGTCCAGGCTAAATGGCTTGAGAAAAGCATTTGGTAAGTGGTAGGAGAAGCTGTTCTTTTTTTTTTTTTTTTTTTTTTTTTTAGAGATAGAGTGTTACTTCATCACCCTCAGTAGAGTGCTGTGGGGTCACAGTTCACAGCTACATCCAGCTCTTGGGCTTAGGTAATTCTCTTATCTCAGCCTCCTGACTAGCTGGGACTACAGGTGACCACCACAAAGCCCCACTATTTTTTGTTTTTGCAGTTTGGCCAGGGTTGGGCTCGAACTCACCACTTTTAGGAAATTGGACTCCAAAAGTAGCTATATGTCGATTGGTATATGGGGCCGGTGCCCTTTCCACTGAGCCACAGGTGCTACCCGGAAAAGCTGTTTTTACTTCATGAAATCGAAACAGAAGAACAGAGGGAGGAAATAAATAAAGGAATCAGATGCAGGGTACTGATGATGGAAAAACCTCAATTTGAAATTGCTTACTTCCCTGGAAAGTTTATTCTTTACTTTTTGATAACTAAAAACGTATATTTTAAGTTATGATTGTTTAATTTTTCTTTAAATACCAACTACAACATATTATGGTATGAAAACTCCGAGCTTTAATAATTATTTCCAAGAGAAATTTCTCCAAAGAAGATCGACGTACGGCCTACAGATATATGAAAAAATGCTCACCATCCTTAATCATCAGAGAAATGCAAATCAAAACTACTCTGAGATATCA
>NW_003852465.1:2710568-2758927 GCF_000181295.1 Otolemur garnettii
TTTCGGATTGCATGTGAAAACCCCACACTGTACCCCAGAAGTGCATTAATGTATATAGTTACCATTCAATAAAAAAAAAATTAATAATTATTTCCTATTTAATTTTCAAAACTGTCACATAAAAATAATTTTATTAGTGAAGGAAGCACTTTCACTGAGGTATGTCTGAGCCATCCTTGCCTTACTACGCTCTAATTCCTTTCCCTGACTTGTTAAAATAAAATACAGAATTTAAGCGTCTGAGAACCAGTAATTTTTTTTTTCACAGCTCGTCAATATAGAATCCTTCAAAGAAATAGTCAATGCTTTCTTTGAAGACATGGACTCTAGCATAAGAACCCTTCTTGGGCAGTGATATAATTGAAACTCTGAAAAGTATTTTACAGTTGCACCTAGAATGATAGCTTCTGTTTGTGGCTACCATTGGTTTTCATAGAGCTCCCTTCAAATACTTCCTTCAAGACATTCTATCATTCTATGATTCCATAAAGGAATCAAGATGTGATTGGTATCTCCTACAAGTGGTTTCTAATTTGCAGGAAATCCCGGTGAACTTTGCTCCCATGCAGTGTTCCCAATTATGATGCCACTTTCACGTAGGTTTCTCGGTTTGGCTTTCATCCAGGCTGTTAGGTGAAATTAGGCCCAGAAAATCGGATTATTGCGTCCCGAGGGAAGGGGCTGATAAGCAGCAGATGATTGCTGGTCCCCTTGCTACTTGCCTGTGTTGAGGTGTTGCTAGTTGCAAAGCCAATTTGTTAACAATTAGTGCTCATTAGAATCATTTCCTGTTATTGATTCTGAACATTTGACAAAGCACTTTTAGGAAATTGGACTCCAAAAAGTAGCTATATGTCAGTGTTGACCAATTAAAAATCTTCAGGATCCAGTGTAATTTCTAACCAGAGTCATCAGTTTCCAAGTAATTATTTTTGCTTTGGAACCCACCTGCTATCCTGTCCAGTTTAAAGATGTACTGGAACAAGGACATACTTCTTAATTAGCGGAGGTTATGGAGAAGTCAGTCTGGGAACAAAAGGAATTTTCTTTTATTGTCTGCTTTAACTGTTTATATTATATCTTTAAGAGACAAAACCGGTTAGCTTGTAATACATGTATTTGCAAGTGTGAAATTCAATATACTGTTTCTATTATCTAAACATCTAAGCTTAGTTTTTTAGTCTGCATTCACCTTTCTACATTTTAAACTCTAAATATAGAACCACAAATGGAATCATTGTGCATTACATTAGAATTTAAATATTGCCAATGTCAGCTTCCTGAAATATTATATATGACTTTAATAAAATTAGCATAAATACTATATGCATTGGAATTTTTATGAGAAAAGGCATTGTATTTTTATAATTTTAAATATAGATCTGCTTGCATTATAGTGCTACAAATATATATTTCAATAGAAATGGCCTGATTATCTAATTAAAATATTTATTATCTGTACAAGTGTCATCTCTTCATGTATGCTTGAATGCTATTTATTTATACTCAAAGAACATGCTTGTTTCCTCATTGGTGATAGTCATTACATAGGAACTATTCAGTTATTTTTGTAAGATCAGAATTAATCCTGAATGAGAATGCCCACCTTGTTCTTTTCCCATCACACCCCCGCCCAAATTTTCCTTTCCTTCTGTGTTTATTTTATAAAGTTAAATAATTGCTCCTATTTTCATCCCCTCCTAGATTTAAAAATGACAAAAATATTTCTTCTCATTGTTGCAGGACATGGAGATGTGAACTAAGTATATTTCTGTTTCTGAATTTCTTATTGCCATATTAAAAGCTTACCTAAATGGAGAAATTAAGTGTGTGTTCTTTTTTGAAATGCCCTGTGCTCAACCCCTTTATCCTTAATAAACAGAGATGGTATTGACACAAGTGAATTTTGTTTAACCACACTACATTTGCTTCTTAATTAGTGAATATTCATCTGTCATCAGCAGCAGCTATGACACCCCTCCCTGCTAACATGTTCTGTCATAAATAATCAATGAGGCACCATTAATATTCATGAGCTGGAATCTGTGTAGTCATGTGCACTGATGCAGAGACGGGGGAGTGTTGCCATGAACTGACTGGAAACTCTGTGTGTGTATCCGTGAGTGCAAGATACTTGGGGAAAGCGGAGAAGAGCATGCTGCTCCACAAGCCCCTGGCTCACGCTTCCAGCAACAGCGGTTTGTCTGTGTTTCTGGACTGAAGTGACTGATGAAAAACAGTAGTCAAGTCTGGAGGGTGATTCCCTTTCAGTTCACTTGCCTTTCAGTTCTGGGGAAATTAGAAGATTTGCTCTCTCTCTCTGCTTCTTAGAATGGGCTGCAATTTGTGCACTTTTCAGAAAAGAGAGGAACACTACAAACTGCTCTATGAAGTTTCCCAGGTGAGTGCAGGGTCTAATACCAGCAACTAAATAGCCAGGCTTTGTGTTGGTCTGAAAGACGGTAAATGCATTCTGGCTAGCTTTATTTCTCCTTTCAGCACATTTGAGAATTGAGGGCAGACTTGCTGGTTTGGGGCTTTTTATTTTGATTTCGGGTGGCAGTTTTCAGCTTCCTTGCCACTCCCCCTTCAGATGACTTCCTGTGGGATTCTTTTTAACATTTTGTGTATCTACTGCCAAGATGTCAGTCACGTAAGAGGGGTAGCACTGAGATCCCTGTCTGTAATATTTTGAGATAGCCTCTCTCATTTTGGAATGCTGTTGACATTTGAGAATCAATTGTATCATTGTCTGCGTGAATATTGGGATTTAATAGGTCTATGATCTCAGTTATTTTGAATAGAGAGGAAAAGTTTCTTGCCAAATGTTGTTAGTCAGAGGAAATTATTGGATTAATTAGGAATTTGTGCTTTGGTTTAAGAGGAAGACCTAGTATTTCTGTATTATAGGAGAGAGAAATATGTATGAGAAATCTTGGCTTAAGAGGAGATAAAGGGATTTTCTTACTGCTTGTTCTTGGATCCTGTTTACATTTTTTTGTTTGTTTAGCACTAGAAATGAATTTCAAGAACTTATTATAATACCTCTATGTGACCTAGGAAAAAGTATAAATTCAGGTGTCTGTGCAATGTGTATCTGAGTGCTTTCCAGAATAGAAATAAGAAAGCAGTATCATCAGCCTTCATAATGTTAATGGGCTTCTATTAATTGATTATTTTATTTAAGCAAGCTCCCCTAGGGGGTATGCTTACGTTCAAATTTCTTGTCTGGCAAAATAAAGTTTATTTCTCCCTTCTTCCTGTTTGTCCCAGATGTGACACACTACTACTTTTGTTTTCAGACAAGATTGCTGATGAAAGACAATGTTTGGGATGTTGGTGGTCCACTGCACAGCCAAGCGCCCACTGCCCACTGGCTCCCTCAGATTTCCCCCTGACGTGATCCGTTTCACAGTGGGCTAATTACAAAGTGGATTTGCTACACATGAAACAGCCTCCTCAGTTGCAATGTTAATGCACATTTTCATGGTAATGTGATCAGAGGCTCATTAGCCAGTTTCCAAAATGATCCTCTGCATTAATTAAATATAAAAATGACTGCTTTATCACCATAGAGAGGAAAAAGAAGATTAACATTGTTAATTACACCGGAGGCGATACTTTTTGCTTCATTTTTTACTATGAACTTGCAAGGGGAGGCTAGATAAGCTCTGTCTACTTTGACTCATAAAAACAGTCTCTAGGTGGAACACTTTCCTTTAGTTTGGTTACTGGAGTTTGAGTTCTCAGTATTGTCTTTCTATAGATGGTGGAGAAGCAGAGGAATGGGTTCATCGACCTATTTTTTTTCTCTAAATTACTAAAATTATATTAAAGTCTGATATAGATGAGGTGATGGGTGGCATCTTCCCTGATTATGCCTAAATTATGCTGTTGATATTCTACTAATTCGAGCAGGATTACTGCATTCAGAAAGGACCACTGTATTTGCTAAGAAGCAGGAGCCTTTGTTACAGATTTTTAAAATGCTTGTCTGTGAGTTTTTCCTTCAAGTGCTTCCTAAATCTTGAGAAAATAGATAAGCCGTACTCTTTATTGCCTCTACCTGGACTCCTCCATATATTTATTTTATTTGCTCCACTCCTGTGTTGCAGTACTTATGATCTTTAATAAGGAGGGCAAGAAATGAAGTATTAGCTTCCATTTAACTGGCTTTTATTAGATAAGTTTTAAAACCCCAGCTTAAAGGTCTTGCCTGTGTTCCCAAGGGGAGCTCTCCCACAGTTTGTCCCCAGCTTTGCCTTCTATTTTATTGAGTTAATGGAATAGATAAGATATCAAAGGAAACCAGTGCTAGGCTCATATAATACACTGGAGCCCCGTGCGGTGCTGAAAACTAGTTTCTATTTTTATTTGGAGAAAGGCAGCTTAGAGCACACATGAAAGTGAGCCTGTTCTTAACCAGGTGTTCAGAAGGGCACAGAGCTGCCCCATAAGAGAGGATACTATTTACAAAAGTGACTTGAGATTGGAGTGTTTCTTGCTGGTATGTTAAAATGAATTAACCCACCAAACATTAACACCTGATGGCCCAAATCATATCTATTTATAGACTTGTAATTCTCAGATTGCCTACCTTTCTGTTTCTCTTGTTATTATTTCTTAAGAGCTAGGGCAAATGGAAGACTGGGGTTATGACAATTTAAGATGAGCAGTGAATACTAAATATAAGGCCAACAGCCAAATGTTTACTTCTTTATAATAGAATCATTACGATATTGAACTTGTTCACATTTTCTTTCTACATTTACTGACCTGATAACACAGGCCAGTTTCAGGTTTATAACCGCAGTAAACAAAAGCAAATGCACTCACTGAGGGGTCTGGAGAAACAATCAGAATGATGTGCTTAGGTGTGAAATGAGGTCACGTTCACGTTTTGTTGCTATCTTTCGCTCCTATACAGGAGCTAAGACTTCAATTGGCACAGGAGATGGAATGTCACCTCAAGAAAATCATTTTCAGCTGGAGCTGGACCAATCAGGCTCTACTCTGCACACAGATGCAAGAATCTAAGATTTGGGTAGATCTAGTAATCTTCACACCAATCGGTTTTCATATCTCTTTATGCATCCATTAACTTGTACATGTGCCAAGGACACAATTGTTATCTGCAATGATTTATTTTATTCAAAGTAGGTTATTTATTAACCTCTTAAGAATTAACAAATGAGTCATCTGAACAATGCCCTTCTCTCGACACTCACTGAATTGCCTGTTTTGTATTAATTTGATCAAATAGCCACCTGGACCAAGAGAGTGTCAATAGCTCGTTAGGTTTTTCTGACCTAATAACAGATTTATTTCTGGGTGAGGTTATATGGCAGTAGTTAAATCTAATGACTTCTCAGCTTGATTTTTCACACATAAATCAAAGGTAACTTTTTGATTGATTGCACGATGGCAGTTATCAAAGGGGTTGAACAATCTGTTATAACTGGGAGCAAATGTTTACAAGTTTGTACTGTTAACACAGTTATTTTTCGGATTTCTTTTGAGTCCTATGATGTAATAGGCAAGATTCTGTTCTTATTTGCTTGCCACATTAGAGAAAAAGAAATTAATTTGCTTTCCATTTCAGGGAAAGCGGAAGTGGAATAGTGCCGGTTCTCCAGGCAGCCTGACTGCTGGGAGCGCCTTTCTGTTCTAAGTGGACACTGTTGCACAACACTTTTAGAAATGTGAATGGTTTGGCACAGCGGAAATGCCTCCCTGCCACCCACAGTCATGAATTCACGAACTGAAACAGAATCTGCCTTGAAAATAACAACACTGTTTGCAGCACTAACAGTGAGCACTTCCTATGTTGTGGCTACAGTGCCAAGAACGTTTTCCCTGATAATCATCTCATTTAAATCTCACACTAATTCCACGAGGTTACGTTACAGGATCCCTTCTCGTAATTTTCAAATATGTTAAAGTCCCCTCTGTGCTACCGTGTCCGCTTGAATGTTCTGCAATCTGCCTGCTCTGGGTACTGTCCTGCAATCTGCCTGCCCTGGGTACTGTCCCAGATCCTTCAGAAATGTTTGTCTTGTAGTCTGTAAAGCCAACTTCTGATCTTGTAACCTCTCCCCCGAAATGCCTCCCCTTCCCTGCATTCCTTAGCGCTAGTCAAGGTCTCACCTTCCTTTTTTAACAAAACTCAAAGCCATTGGGTGAAAAGGGACCCTTTTGGCTGCTTCTTCTTCTTCTTCTTTTTTTTTTTTTTGCAGTTTTTGGCTGGGGCTGGGCTTGAACCCACCACCTCCGGCATATGGGGCCAGCGCCCTACTCCTTTGAGCCACAGGCACCACCCCCTTACAGCTTCTTTATCCTGGCCATGGGCTCGCTGCTCCTTTGCCTTAAGCATGGTGTCCAGCGTATACCTTGTCTTCCTGAAGTCACAGCTCCTTTCATCAACTCCCTTTTATATCATGACAAGAACTTCCCCTCTCAGAACTTGTCAGTGTCCCTGGCCCCCTTGATTGCTACTACTGGGATAATTTTGTAGAAAATGCTTGCTGGCTCCCAATGAGTGTAAAATGAAGTAAAAAAAAAACAAAATTTATTCCAGTATTCATGGCCCCCCTGAGCTGTGTGTAGGCACCTTCCAATTTCTCTCTTCCTGAGCTTTCCCTAGTCCTCAGTGCCATCTTTAATGCTCCAGTCCTTATTTTTTTTTCTTTTCACTTTAATTTAGCCTCCCCATTTGGACCTTGTACACAGTTCTTTTTTTTTTTTTTTTTTTTTTGCAGTTTTTGGCCGGGGCTGGGCTTGAACCCACCACCTCCGGCATATGGGGCCAGCGCCCTACTCCTCTGAGCCACAGGCACTGCCATATACAGTTCTTTTTACACAGCTTCTGTGGAACATGCTTGGTATCCACTTCCACCTCTGTTTTTGTTTCCATCATTAGTTATTCAAATGTCTCCATAAACCAGAAGCAAACTCCCTGTGCATGAAGTTGGGGGGTCAGGTGGATTTTTTAAATCTCAGGAATTTATACTGGGAAACAGGAAATGACTAATGAGATTAGCATATAAAGGAATGAAGAGAGGGAGAGAAGACGGGAGGGAGGGAATGAGACAGAGAGTGAGCACGTGTGCACTTGAAGAGGTTGGGAACTTGAGTGTCTGTGGTTTCACCATATACAGGAAGATCAGACCTAAATCCAAGACACCTAGAAGTAAAGCAGATGGGACATGACAAAGAGAAGCCTAAGGTTATCAGTAGCAGAATGGCTCAGAGTGCCTTCATTTCCCCTGTTCCAACATTCCTATGATAAATCACCATTTTATTTGCTTGAATGAGATCTCTATTCTTCACAATCAGAACAGTAAGTGGAGACACATCATAGTAATGTCTTACTTTTGTTAACCACTCAGCAAGTGCCTTAAACTCTAGACATGTGGTTGAATACAGAAACTTTCAGTAAGCTCTGATTGCCTGATATTGCCAGTTCCTGAGCCTTGCCATGTAGGGCACATAGGCAGAGAATTTCCACATAATGTGGTAAGTGAAGCATTTGATCAACAGAGATGTTGACAGACGGCTGTAGGAGAGCAGAGGGCTCAACATGATGGGGGCTTGGGAAGTGGGGGAGAAGAAGAGGAAACCAAAAGATAGTGCTGGAAAAGGCAGAAAAGTTTCTATAGGTGGAAAACAGGGGATGAGTGTGAGTGGATTTGGGGTAGGGAACTATCAGTAGTGTCACTAGAGCGTTGCAAGTTCCCAGATATGGCACAAGAATGGACAAGATTAGACCCTGAAGAATACCCTGGGCTCCAATTTTTGTTTGTTGTTTCTGTTTTTGTTTATTGTAGGGGTGGGGGAAGGGGACGAGTACTCTGGTAAGCGTTGCCAGTGTGTGTTTGGTTGTGGTGTGGTGAGTTGAGATGGTGGACCACACCAAGATTTCCACAAGGGGAACCAACTGAGAGTCTGCTGAAGAGGGGAAGTCGGTGGTGGGGACAATGTAAAGGAAAGACAAAATTGAAGCCCATGTGGAGGTGAATTCAGCAGGTTTGGGGCTTATGAGACTAAACAGATGTCATGAAGATTGCAGAGAGAATAAGAGAAGGGAAGTAAGTTCTGGAAAGGATCCAACCAATATCCAGATGACAGTGGAATAGTGAGTGTTGAAAACAAAAGCTTGGCGTCTATACGTCTGTTGGAGGAGATACCCCAGGTGCACGTGAAACGTGAGGAGGAGAACTAGAGGTGAGGAGAGTTGTGAGGCAAGGACACAACCCTGAGAAACTGGCCAAGGGGAAGAAAGAAAAGGAGAAAGCTGAAGCTATAGAGTGGGGAGGAGGAGGAGCGGGAGGTTGTGGGGAAGTTAAGGGAGACTGGAAAAGGGAGTGGGCAAGGTGGTCAGATGCATTCAAGTGTACAGTAAGTGAAGAATCTCAGTGCCTTTGGATTTGAAAATATGTGATGTGCTGCCCAGATCCCTCTTCAGAAAAGACTGGTCCCAGCTTCCAAAAGGGCTGTCCACAAAAGACTTTAACTGTCAGCAACTTTAGAGCTCTCTCAGCTGCAGAAAGCCCTCTCGCCCAAGCTCATTCCCTTCCTGGGAAGCCCACAATCAATGGTGCCATGATGTGGGGATATAAAGGTCAGACCATCTGGGCCAAGGACCTGGGGCAACCCTGAGAGGCAATGTGAGGTCAGGAGAGTCCTGTCTCTTGTGTTGGACCCGGTTCGTTCCGTCCTCACCCCAGTCCTGCTTCCTTCCTCTCTCTTCCACAAAGAGAACACTTCGTAATACCCATCTTTCACACTACACCAAAAGCTCAGAGTTTGCTCCCTGGAAAGCCTAACCTGGTGATGATTAAAGAGCATTTAAGGGCAAAAATGTGGAAAAATAATCCAGAAAGGGATGCATTGAAAGAGAAGGTTGACTATATTTTTAGGAAGTTGAGATATGACAGATTATCAAAAATGAGGTTATAGCGAACATTGAAGTACAGCTTTTTCCCGGCCTTTTTTTTTTTTTTTTTTTTTTTTGGCAAAATTTCTTAAAACTGTGAAAATTAAGAATGAAAGCTATCTTAACCTGGTCATTAAAAAGTAAGATCAGTTAATTTCACATCTTACACCAGGATGATCAGATAGTGATGATCATACAGTGATTAAGAAATAAAACATGTACATTGAACTAGAATCTCTATTATATAAGACTTCTGAAGAAAACCTTATGTGTTATAGTGGTCTTGATAACAAAGCCCTTTTTACAAAAATGAACATTTTGATGATTATAATTCATTTAGGTAGGTTTAATAAGTAAACTGCCTTTCACTACTAGGAGGGTCAGACTATCATGTATTTCCTTAACATTTATACACTTAATTTCTTTATATTTTCACCATTTATTTAATTGATGTAGACGTAGGAGAAGGACAACCATCTCTTACTGCATATTTCTCTCTTTAGATGAAATATTGTAGGAAACCATTGTCACTGGTTTCATACTATACACAACCAAGGCATGCTACTAACAATTTAGCTAGTAAATATCTTGAGATATTGGATTCTTCAGCTCAACTGAATTTATTGGTAAAGTAGGATAATCTGATTGGAAAATAATTTCAATTGTTGAAAGTGTTTCAAAAATACATGACCTGATTCTACATAATTACTTAACATGAATTTTTGATGTTTATTTCCAATCCTGTTAGCAATAAATGAAGTGCATATCATTAGTAAATAGTGGTTTCTTCATAAAAGTTACTAAGTAATTATGTACGAAGATTAATTGGTAGTGAAAAATCCTTCCACAGCAGTCAATCACTGTCCAGTACATTCATTTCATATGAGTAGATTTTCATATATTGAATCTTCACAAGTCATTTAACAGGTATTCAATCAATCTTATTAAGTGATTAAGAAAGACACGAGGCTTAAATCACTAGGTAGTCAAGGAGAGGTCTTTGGCTTGTGGTTTTATGAAGGATCCATACTCTTGAAACATTTATAATTAATGGGGAAAAATGAACAAATTGCCCAGAACAGAATCTGCCTCAATCATTCAGTCTTCTGCAGACACAGTTTTCTCTCATTATCCAATGTGGGGTGCACACCTTAATAATTTGAAGTGTTATTCTTAAGAAATGTCTTCTTCTTGTGACTCACGTGAATTTAGGTACCACTGGGTGGTAATTTTGTCTTCAAATTTAAAATCCTAAATAACTCAAGTGCAGCTGTGTTTTTCATGTCTAAATGCAACACTTCCAAAGTCATCAATATAACCTGTCCCAGCTCCATCTCCCTTCCAGGTGTATTCATTTCTTCCTTCCCAATTCTATCACTCTCAATGTGGAACACCAGTTTTAAAAGGGTTATTATGAAGTTTATTGTTTCCTTCAACAAAAAGCTTAAAAGATAGCAGCCCCATATTCTCCTGTATTTCGCCATGTAACATCTAATTGCTAATTTGTGCCATTCTGTAACAAGCTGTAAATCCTCCTTTACGGTTGTTTGAGTCCCGGGAAGCTTTGCTTCCCACCCCACCCCCCTTCTGCTTTCTCTAGCTTTATAGAAATACTGTAGAAATGTTTGGTTTTGTTTAGTTTTTGTTTTTCTGGTGGGAGGGGGGACTTCTCATCTCAGTGGCAGTTAGATGTTTTTCTTGAACTAACCTCTCTCTCTCAAGCCCTGGAAGTGTCTTTTTCAGATACTTTGTTTAAAAAAGAATGCTCTTCCAAGAATATGTGAACAAAGAGAATTTCTAAAATACTTAGTATGATTTATAAAAGAATAAATCCACAGATGAAAGACCAGTATTATAATCAGTGATCGTTACTGTTTTTCTGTAATAGAATTGTGGTAGAATTCAGACGTTAATTTTTTTTTTAAGTAAAAGAAAGTTTGTGAAGGAGCATTTTTCATTGAAAAACCACAAATGATTACTCTGCACCTGCTTTATGTTCAGTACTCTGCTAGACGGCAACACAGAATACACAAGAAGCTAAACCTTCAACCAGTATACCCATGAAAGTCATTAGAAGACAAATGTGGATGTGTATAACCCAACGCAGTGGACCTGACCTAGAAAAGTCAGAGTTCTATGTGGGCAAGGATTGTTTAAGGGACTTCAGCTTAACAGTCGTCATTGTTTAGAATAGCCTAGGTTAGGAACCAAAGTCCATATTTTTATTCAGCATCATTACTGAATACCATTCAGTTGAAGATAATTTGTTTAATGTCCAGGATGTATTGTAAAAACAAAGTCATAGGACATATTTAGGAAAAATGGAAAGAATAAAGATATGGGGTTCTTGATCTCCATCACAAAACTGAGTGAACTTAGTGCCATCTTCACCCCAAAACACTCGACAACCTGGGAATGCATTCAGATAGAGGCTTAACTCCATTTCAGTCACAGAGTACGTGTAAATGCTTTTTGCTTGACATTTTATTTAAAAGAGCACAGCATGCTAAGTTGACCTGCAAGAGTTAGATTTTGCCATTTACTCCTTAAGAATGTTGTACATTTCTTCACTCATATTTATAATGTTTGAAGTTGATTTTGCCCATGCAATGGTGAGACTCAGTGCTAAGACAGCATGGAAAATAGTGAAAATGGTCTACTATCTTCGATAAGTGCATAGAAAGTACCACGCAAGGGGTGTGGAAAGGCACTATCCATAGAAGAAAGAGCAGAGGCCTTTGAACCAAGCAATAACCCCACTGATTTTCTCTCTGACTGTGACTCAGTTACTTCACTTCATTGAGCATTTGTTTAATTGATTAGCATCAACCTCTAAGTGTGTTGTTGAGGATTAAATGAGATAATATGTTTAAAGGGCATAATACGTTACAGACATAAGTGGTTCTCTAAATGGTAACTTTTGTAGTTGTGATCCCACTTCAGTCTAATGATGATCCTGAGAGATGAATAATAATGCTGTCTCCATTTTACATAAAATTGAGGCACGAACTAATCAAGAGACAAATTCGTACTGTCAGCAAGCAGAACACCTGGAATTCAAACCAGGATCTGCCTAATGCTAACATCCACATTCATTTTATTGTAAATATTAAATGTCCCATTCCCTCTGAGCTCTCCGTACGTATCCACTGAACTGACCCATAACCACGGAGCACCTGGCACATGGGAGGAACTCAAAGAATATATCTGATAAAGGAAGACGAGAGGAAGACGGAATTTGGAGAGGGGAAGGATGCGAAGAAAAAGGGAAGGAGAAAAGGAAAAGATACCATTAAAATTTCTTCTTGAAAGGGTCTATTGACAAAATCTTGTCATTTTAACAGCTTAAATTATCTCACGTAGGAGAGGCCATCCATATGGGAAAGTGACTTTCACTCCCCAGTTTTGAGGGCTTGAAAGCCTTTCCCTACATTTCCATAAATTCATTTCTAGCATGAAAGATCTTCACAATCTGCTGTCTTTCCTTCATTCTCTCCTAATTTGTTAGCCCAAATGTTAGCCAAGCAAAACTGTAATGTTCTATTTGAAATCAATGTGATTTCTCCCTTCTCTTTGCCTGTCAGGACAAAGTCCCTTTTACCTCAAGTGCCCTTCCCTCTCCCTCCTTGTAAAAACTCTAGTTCCTTAAGACTCAATTCAAGGTTTGCCATCTTCGAAGTCTCCTCTTAACTCAAGACCGAATAATTCACTCTGCTCAATGCTCCTCTGCAGTGGTGCTTTGCAATTTCAAATATAGTCAAATGCTTCTGTGTTTCTGTTTAGTTTTGCTGTGTCTCTGTTACCCCATATGGTGTCCAGCCCAGAGCAGGTCTTTAATACAGAATCAGTCAAGGAATAGAAAGGAGTGGGGACATAGTCATAACTGCATTAATAAAACAAATCTTATTTTATTTTATCCCCAGGATTCACTGAGTGCTCTTTGAAAACAAAGTCAATTAAGAAATTATATATGCTGTAGTTTCCTGATTTTGAAGACATTGTCTGTTTTAAGATGGGCCTTGATTAAAAGGATGATCATCAAAGTTAAGAACAGTCAGGGGAACATGGTTGACAAGTGTATTTTAATATGCATATTGATTACAAGCTACATCCCAATTTCAAAAACAGTAGGATATTGGGGGAGAACTTGTATCTTAGATTTGAAGAAAGGTCATTATCCTTCTTTATAAAAAACAAAACCAGAAAACATACATTTGACCTTTCTTTACTACTACTCTGCTCTTCCTCTCTGCCCTCTTATCCCAGACTGGGGATTTTATTACCCAGGTTTATGTGGACCCAGGATATCAGGGCCTTATCGCAAGATCTCTAGTCAAAGTAGAAAAGGATAGAATTTTTATTACTCTATTGTCAATTAGGCCAACACACGTAGCTGTGCTCTCTTTCGTGAATTTCCCCACTGTTTTTTGGCAAAGTTATAGTGCTACTCGAAGGGTGGGTCAGGTGTTGCCTTTCCAGGAAATATTTCTAGAGTCCCTACACTTGAGAAGGCCCTTTCCTTTCTCTTTCCAGGGTACTCAATGCTTATCTTTTTCATAACACGTACCCGATGCTGTAATTTCTCAACTTACTTGCAGATTCACTGCTCTCTGAATCTATGCAGGGCAGAAACCCTGTCTTCAATCTCTGTGTCCTCAACCCTAACCTAGTATCTATCCAGATGTTTCTTGAGTAAAGGATAAATGATTAAATACTAAATGAATTCTGTATGCAGAGCAATTCAGACGATGAAGGTGATATAAAAGCAAAATAAGATGGGCTCTTTGTCCTCAAGGTGTTGGCTACTCAACAGGCTTTAGTAACAGACACGTATACAAATAACTACAATCAACAAAATTAGCTCTGTGAGAGAGGGAGAGAAAAGCACAGTATCTTAAGATGTCATTATGATGATTTGCTTGGAGCATAGATGCAAATTTTATAATAAGGTATCTCAAATAGACACATGTATGTGTGATTAAATGAATCAATTATTGATTTAGTAATTGTTGTGTTTCTCATTTGGTGCCTTCTATAGTGTAAATTGAATTAGCTATTGTGCATAGAAATAGGTTAATGCACACATCTTTTTGTTTTACATGATTTATATGCATCACAGAAATAGTAAAGCATAGCTAAAATTATGCTCTTTAATATAAAAAGAATTTAAGATGATTGTAAAATATGTTGGATATTTCCTAAGTTTTCTCTGATGATAATGCCTTTGGGTTTCATAATTATATTAGCACTAAAACAAGAATCTCTCCAAGTGAAAATACCCAAATTAAAATCATATAAAATGAGAAGTAGCCTTAGAAAACCATAAAAATCATTTTTAAAACTTTAAGCTCTAAATAAAACCTAATATAATTTAATGATATACTAAGATATGTGTGTATGTGTGTAATATATGTATTTCAATAACTAAAAACCATATTTCTATTATGTATACTATTAGTTACCACTTTAACAAATATGGTATTCTTGGAGCCATGCAATAAGATTAAAGATAATATATCCCCATAAACCCAGTATTGGTTAAGCTTTTTAGGAAACTAATGTAGTACCCTATAGATAACTGTTTTCTTTTTTAGTTTCAAGTTAACAGGAGGGTACAAACAACTAGGTTACACTATTTGCATATGTTAGGTGGAGTCTCTCTTGTAGTTGTAACCTGCACCCAAAAGGTGTGTCAGTACCCTTACATGGTTCCCATTAAGTGGAAGCACATCAATCCCCTTCCCTCTACCCTTCTCCCCTTCCCGAATTCCCCCTCCCCCATTTCCATCCCCCCAACTTGAATTGAATTGAAATTTTCTCCTATGTGGACATGTATTAGATTGTCTACTGGCTTCATATTAGTATTGAGTACATTGAATTTTTGTTTTTCCATTTTCATGATACTTTACTAAGAAGAATATGTTTCATCTCCAATCAGGTTAATACAGAAGATGTAAAGGGTCCATCTTTTTATGGCTGCATAGTATTCCGTGGTATACATATACCACAGCTTGTTAATCTGTTCTTGGGATGATGGGCATTTAGGTTGTTTCCATATCTTAGCAATTGTAAATTGGGCTGTAATAAACAATCTAGTGCAAATATTCTTATGATAAAATGATTTTTCCTTCTTCTGGGTAGATGCCTGTAATGGGACTGTGAAATCAAATGGGAGGTCTAATTTCGATTCTTTGAGAATTCTCCATACTTCTTTCCAAAGAGGCTGTATTAGTTTGCAGTCCCACCAACAGTGTAAAAGTGTTCTCCTTTCTCCACATCCACACCAGCATCTGCAGCTTTGGGACTTCATGATGTGGGCCATTCTCACTAAGGTTAGGTGATATCTCAAGGTGGTTTTGATTTGCAACTCTCTGATGATCAGAGATGATGAGTATTTTTTCAAATGTATGTTAGCTACTTTGTCTTCCTCAGAGAAGGTTCATATATCTCTTGCCCAATGGTAGATGGGATTGTTTGCTCTTTTTTGTTCATTAATTTGAATTCTCTGTAGGTTTTAGTTATCAGCCCTTTGTCAGATTCATAGCATGTAAATATTTCTGCCCGTTCTAAAGGTTGTCTTCTTTCTTTACTTGTGTCCTCAGCTGTGCAGACGCTTTTCAGCTTAAGTCCCATTTGTTTATTTTTGTCATTGTTGTGATTGCTGCTGATATCCCCAGTCTGACATCATCCAGAGTTTTTCCCACACTTTCTTCTAAGATTTTTTATTGTTTCATGTCTTAGATTTAAATCTTTTGACCATCCGGAGTCAATTTTTGTAAGAGGTGAAAAGTGTGGGTCCAGTTTCAGGCTTTAACATGTGGTTGTCCAGTTCTCCTTACACCATTTATGGAATCAGGGATTATTTTGCCCAGTGTATGCTTTTTGTTTGGTTTGTCAAAGATCAGATGGCAAGTAGAGACTGGTTTTATCTCTCGGTTTTCTATTCTTTTCCATATGTCTATATCTCCATTTTTGTGCCAATACTGTGCTCTTCTGATCACTATGGACTTATAATATAACCTAAAGTCTGGTAAAGTGATGCATCCGGCTTTGTTTTTATTACTAAGAATAGCTTTGGCAATACTGGGATTTTTCTGGTTCCATATAAAATGAAGAACTATTTTTTCCAGTTCTTTGAAGTATGATGTTGGTATTTTAATGGGGATTTCATTGGATCTATAGATTTCTTTGGGTATAACATTTTAACAATGTCTTGATTCTTCCCAGCCAAGAGCATGGTATGTTCTATCTGTTAATGCCTTCTGCTATTTCTTTCCTTAGGGTTTCATAATTCTCATTGTAAAGATCCTTCACCTCTTTTTTTAGGTATATTCCAATTATTTCATTTTCTTTGAAGCTACTGTGAAAGGAATTGTGTCCTTGATTTGCTTCTCAACTTGGTTGTTATTGGTGTATACAAAGGCCACTGATTTTATACCTTGAGATGTTACTGTATGAATTTCTTGATCACTTCCAGAAGTTTTGTGGTTGCGTCTCTGGGGTTTTCTAAGTATAAGATCATATCACCAGCAAACAGCAGGAGTTTCACCTCCTCTGCCCCCAT
This sequence comes from Otolemur garnettii, assembly GCF_000181295.1. Classification (NCBI taxonomy): domain Eukaryota; kingdom Metazoa; phylum Chordata; class Mammalia; order Primates; family Galagidae; genus Otolemur; species Otolemur garnettii. The sequence goes on from NW_003852465.1 coordinate 2,727,068, forward strand.
TTAGATGCCCTTTATGTTCTTCTCTTGCTTCATTTCATTGGCTAGAGCTTCCAGAACTATGTTGAATAATAGTGGTAATAGCACACATCTTTGTCTGATTCTAGTTCTAAGTGGAAAATCTTCCGGTTTTACTCCATTCATTATGATATTAGCTGTGGGTTTGTCATAGATGGCTTCAGTCAGCTTAAGAAATGTACCACCTATGCCTATTTTCTCAAGTGTTTTTGTTAGAAAAGGATTTATTTTTAACCTAGTTTAATTTTCCATTCTATGAAAATTAGCTCCAAACTGTGACCAAAATGCTAAACATATTTTCCATGCCAGACTAGAATCTTATTCAGATCCTAAGGAAATCTGAAGAGGAAGGGAGGGAAGGAAGAAGGAAAGATATTTTTACTGTCTTTCTTATGGTGGCCACTTTAGGAACTATATATAGAAGTAGTATCTCTACTAGAGTGTAAATTTACTCAACCCTCCAGAATTGGCATGGGTGGTGAAAATTTTTTAAAACTTTTTGGCATTGAACCTTATTACATTGAATGCAGTTAGTAGAATTGAGAGGAAATTAGGCCATGAAAACATTTCATTCAATATAGTTATATTTCACTGGGTGTGAAATTTAGACTAAGATATCCTAGGAAATATGTCTCCTTGACTTTGCATAACGTTAAATGGCTTAATTTAGTCCTTTCCATTTATACCTTCTGAAGTAAAATGACACCAATAAAACCCAGTAACTTCAGCAAAGGGGCACCTGTCACAGATTCACTTGCATGGTGTGTGTTTTCAGAGTGAGTTATTAACAGATATAGTTAAGTAGAGTCAGTCTGTGACTGCATATTCTTTTTCAGGCGTATGGACTCCATTTGGATATTAACGATGCTAAAATTTGTTGACATTAAGTTAAATATGAATTTAGAAAAGAAGTTGCCTCACAGATCTTTTATACCATCACTCTGGTTTCTTGAAAGCCCAGTAAGGCCTAGATTTCAGGAAGATAAAATGGTTTTATACTTGATCAATGATAAAAACAAAAACAAGGAAAACAGTGATGAACTTATTTAGAGCAAATAGTATACATAACTAGCCTTGCCCACAACGTCCATCTAGGATTATCAAGTTCATAAAATGATCTCCTTTGATGGATGACTCTTTGCTGTCTGAGTAATTGACACTTTGTGCCTGATGAACATTACCAGTATGTCTCCAGGTGGCATCTTGGAGCACACCCGGTGGCAATATTACAAATGCACTAATGGCTGCTCCCGAGTGGTTTCCTCTTCCTCCTCCTACCACAAATACCTTGTTCTCATCTTCCACTACAACCAGAAAACAATTTTAAAACTAGCCCCTCGCTTTGAAGTTTGCTTTGATGGCTTTGAAGTGTTCACAGCTTCTGGCCAGTATCATCTGTGTTTTATAGATCACAGAAAATTCTGAAAGAGAGAAAAACACTAATTTGAGATGTGAAATCTTCTCTCAGTATGTTCATATGGGTTTTGTTTCATTTTTTTAATATCTTGTAACAAATTACTTCTTTGGGAAGGTGCATGAGAAACAAAAAATGGCTAACAGAACCTTAGGAAACCGTGTATTTACATATTATTGATAATATCTTAGTAGTTATGGGTGGAAAGCAATGGATGGCCAGATGATGCCTAAGAGTACCTTCAAATCTCTCAAAAATGGAAACCTTAAAAATGGTACTCTAGCCTCTGAATGTGTTGCTATATTGCAATAAGTTTCTGGATTACATAGGGAGGTAGAGACCCACAAGAATCATTTTTCTTTTACTTATATGATTAAATGTAGCACTTTTTTAATTTTTTAAAAAGATAAATAGGCCAGGCACGGGTGGTTCATGCCTGTAATCCTAGCACTGTGAGAGGTAGAGGCAGGTGGATTGCTTCAGCTTAGAAGTTCGAGACCAGCATTAGCAAGAGACTTCATCTCTACTAAAAATAGAAAAATTAGCCAGGCCAAGTGGCCTGTGTCTGTAAGTCTCATCAGATCACCTGAGCCCAGGAGTTTGAGGCTGCTGTGAGCTGTGAGGCCATCCCACTCTAGCCTGAGGCAACAGAGTGAGACTGTATCTCAAAAAAAAAAAAAAAAAAGGCTAAATAAAAAACACATTGTTTGCTGTGTAAGTCCTAACAGTTATAGCATATTACTTGCTAATTGTGAACCTGAATGCCCATAGTTGTTTCATTTAGCCCAGCATTTAGATTATCTTAATTTGCTTCAAAGAAAAAGCAAGCGTATGATTATATATACTGCAGTAAATTAAGAAGTCCTGGAAATAGGCTCCGAGACCAAGATTTGCACATGAATTGCTTGGAAAGGTATCTCAGGAGCAACACTGGGAGGGCATGAGGGCAGGCTGGCTGGGCTGGGGAAAATGTCTAACTGTGATGTGGTCCTAGGAGAAACCTTCACTGATTTGATCACAGACAGACCGCTGAAGCCAGGATGGCCCTTTAGGGTTGTCTCCAGCCAGGCAAAGCAGCCAAGCCTTTGCACTCCTGCAATGTCTAAACGTTGGATGTGGTTGCCCCTGGGGAGTGGGTACATCTTTGAACACGGTGACTCTCTTTAGCAGACCTCATTTCTCAGAGCAGGACAAAGTGGAGGCTATAGCAGCCAGTACCCCTACCCACCCCCCCCAGGGGTGCTAACGCCTTAGTTCTAAAGAGGGAAGCTCAGCACCCACTGCATATACAAACTCATCTTGTAATATGTGGCCGCCATTTCTAGACCATGATGAAACTTTCCTTCCAAAGGAGTTTTTATCACTTAAGAGACAAGGTCAGGTTTCTTAAGTTTAGATTGCTCTCCTCTTTATTCTTTTGCTGGCTTAAATCATTTTCTAGAATTAAGAAGGTCACTGGATAACATTTTGAGAATGTGACTGAATGTCTGACCTGTAGAAATGTATGTGATGAATTGTGTCTGGAAATTGATTTTGCTGAGTGCTAATACCCAATCATGTAGCAACATAGTTTCACTTACTAAATATTGCCCAGGCTATATTGTTGAACTCTGCACTGCCACGGTCACCTCATCAGGATGTTTTCTGTCCTGTGACCAGTGGCTTCCAATGTACTCATCCATCTTCTTGTCCCATTACATTTTGTGTGACTGATGTTCTGTACCCATTAAAATTGATGGGAAAGAACAAAGAGAAGAAAAATGTGCCCTTCAATTGATTAGTTCTCTGAAAGAGCAAATGAGAATTCTCTAGTGCCAACAAGAGATTTAGAGTGGTGGATTTTCTCTCATTTATTAAATGCTTTAATTAGCAGGTTTACTAAACAGAGTCTCTTGTTTATAAGGGCACATTATTTAGTCTGCTTTAAAATCCAATCTCCTTCTGAAATGTTTGATCTTTATAAGATAAATTTAGTAGCTGTAACATTGGTTATAGTTGAGAGTTATTTTGGTGTCTACTGGTCCCAGGACCAGCTAATCAGATGCCTTCCATGTCAGACTTTTTTTTTCTTCTGCTGAGCTACAATAATGGCTCATTTTATGCTCTGTGATAGCCAATAATTAAATTGACCATTATAGTAAACTGAAGCCAAAACCGTACTGATTTTGGAAGGCCTGATCTTCCTGCGTTTTTCTTGGATCAGTTGAGTGTTATCTTTGTGTTCAGCAAATTGCAGAGCAGCAAGATATTTCTGCAATATGCACAAAAACATTTGTTTAATTACATTATTCAATGCCTTAGGGAAAAATAAAACCTGCCCACTGGCAGCTACCAGGCGTTAGCCTCGACACCTCATTTCTCCTGAGGCTCCAGTGTTTGAGTTAAAGAAAACAGTGTAAACTTTTTTCTTAGCAGACACAATAGAGTTTTATCCTTAAGAGGGGGAGATAGATAGATAGATAGATAGATAGATAGATATAATTTTTTCTTTTTTTACAAAATTCAAAATGAAATAAATTTGATTAAATAATGTGAAATAAATTATGTTTGGAGTGAAATCCCTTGAGGGAGCTTGATTTCTGAGGCATCTATGGGGTAATTTGAGTGCTATGGATAATATGGTCCCTTGAGGGAGACAGGAAAGTAAGAAACATTCTTCCATTTTTACCTTGGTCACAAGGATGGCAGGAGCTATTCTGGGCCTTTGACCGTGGGAGTACATCCATGAACAGCAGTTGGCTTAGCCTACCTGGGGTACATGGTCATCAATATCAATCATCACGTGCTATTCAGATACTTGAACCAAGTGTAAGACAAATGCACTGGAGTCAGATCCTTTCATTTATGTAAAAACTGGTCTCAACCAACATGGCCCAATAGAAATTTCTGTGATGGTGGAAATAGTCAATATCTATGCTGTCTAGCACCATAGCTACCTACTGTGTGTGGCTACTGAGTGGTTGAAATGTGGCTGCTCTAACTGAGGAAAGGAGCTTCTGATTTCATTCATTTTAGTTAACTTAAATTTCAGTAGCCACATGTAGCAACTATATTGGACAGTGCCGGTTCCAGAAATTCTTAAGGACTCATATCCAGTGCTATAAAAATGGTGTCTTAAAACATTAAAGTCTGGAGTTCAATTCTTATTGTAACAGAATTTTTAAAAATCTCTCTGAGGAAATTTTTTCTGGGATGGGGTGAGATTTTGCTTCAGTCTGTAATAATTTTTGAGAACTACAGTAAAACATCAATTCAGAAAGCAAGCATAAAGGTATGAATCGCAGGGCACAGTCTACAGAGAGGAGGCTCAGAAACTAGAACGTGAACAAAAACCCTTTAGAAAACAGAAAACCGTGTTCAGTTTACAGAAAAGATAGTTTTATCACTTTATAATTTACAAACCTTGAAAGCCTGAAATCTGGGTCATCCTACTTCAGCCGTGGGAATAAAGGATGAATTCATTTAATCAAAATACAAAAAAGCTGCGTTTCTATAACTCAAAAAATTGCCATCAGCTGGGGCATTCTGAGCCAGACAACTCCTCTTTCAACTGGAGCAACAAAAAATGAATCAAATAAGAACATAAGAAAAAGAAGAACAGCTTAATTGGGGTAACAACTTGTACTGAAACTTCTTTCAAAGTCTTCCCCAATCCTAGGATTCTGTCCCCTGAGTCAGGCACGTTAATCTGAGAATCCTTATGAAATGCTATTTCTTCAAAAAGTACTGAGTGCATTTGCCTCTAATAAGACTTTCTCTTATGGCAGTATTATTTCATAAAGATGCAATATTTACCCCAAGATATGTGGAATTTGGTCTTACCATTCAATATGAAACCTGTCTTCTTTGAGTAGAAATTTGCTTTTCTTTCTAAGTAAGCGTCCCACACAAACCATCCATTTACTGAGTGGGGAACCATTGTCTAAGGAATCCTTCGTATTCCTCAACCTGTCCCCCCAACAACCACATCCAATTTGCCAAGTTCTTTGTACCTCCTCTGCAATATCTCTTTTATTTATACTGCTTTCAGATTTATGCCTCCTTTTGTTGCCAACCTTCTAGATTTATTGAGGCCACTTTTTTCTATCAACCCCTAACCTTTCTCTTTACTTCTGGTCTGTGAGTTTTAAGCCACGTTCTACTCTGCTGCCAGTACATTGTTTTTCTTCCTTCTTTGATAGATTCCTCAGTGTCTGTAAGACAAAGTCCAGTTCCTGCTACCCCCTAGGTCAGAGAATGCTACATCCTGAAAGCCTTCCACAATCCCCTCACTTGAAACCAATTTCTCTCCTCCCTGGTTTTCTTGACTGTAGGACAACTCAGAGCTTTATAATGGAATTAGTGATTGTCTATTCTTTTAAAGATTGCAAAACATTTTCAGTTTTCCTACCTCTTGTTTGAATTTCCCCAAAATCCTGTGGCCTAAGTAGGGGAGGCAGAATGTTTCCCCATTTTGTAAAGAAAAATACTAGCTGAATGTGAGAGGGAAGAGTAACCCAAGATTACACAGCCAGTAAGTAACTCAAGCTCTGGATCTTTCCATATTAATAACATAAGTGTTTCAATAAAATTATTATCCCTGGTGCCTAAAATAGTACCTGGTATATAATTAGTGTTAAGGTCACAGTCCTCACCCCTGACCCTTGGACCAACGTGGCTGCATGGCCTGTTAAGAACTGGATGACACAGCTGGAGGGGAGCAGCTGGTGTGCAAGGGACTTCATCTGTATTTACAGCCACTCCCCATCATTTACATCACCACCTGGGCTCCACCTCCTGTCAGATCAGGATGGCGTTAGGTTCTCATAGAAGCATGAACCCTATCACAAACTACGCATGGGAGGGATCTAGGCATGTTCCTTATGAGAATCTAAAGCCTGATGATGATCTGAGGTGGAGATGGAATGTGCTTGAATCATCCCAAATCTTTCCCCAGCCCCCATCCGTGGAAAAATCTTCTTCCATGAAACTGGTCCATGCTGCCAAAAAGGTTGGAGACCACCATGTTACATAGTACATGTTGGTAGAATGAATGAAGACATGTTGTAGTGGGCCTTCTTAATATTAGGACTGGTATTTGAACTACACCCACCAGAGGATGAGCAGTCACTGGGTCACGTGAGCAGGCTGAATGGTGCAGTGATGGAGGAGTACAGGCCAATCTAAGTGAACTGGTAGGGACTACTGCAGAAATGAGGGGATTCTAAAATACAGGGTGATAGTGGGACCTAGGGTGAAAAAGGGCGAGTAAGAGAAATTGTGAAGATAGACTTTAGAACATGACTTCCTACACTGAATGGAAGGGACAAAGGAGAAAGCGGAGCCAAACCTCACGCCCAGGTTTGCAGCCATGGTGTGTAGGCAGAGGAAATGCCTGTGCCAGAAAGAGATAAACTTAGAGGAAGAGTTGTTTCCCTTGAATACAGATGAGCTTTTATCTGTGCTAAACACTTTGGCATCGGCTTATGCTACATATTGTCTCATGCTCTTTACTGGATCCATACCTAATTATTCACGTGTGAAAATGTTGTTTTTCACTATCTTTTAATTCTTTATCATTCCCATGGCACCAAGCCCACTGCCAGGCAAAAGGCAGACTCTCCAAGAAGTTTGAAAGTTGATTAATTTGAATATGATATAAGCGCTATGCTATAGAATTATGCATAGAATCCTCCTTAAAAGTTTAAGTTAGACACAAACCGTACCGCCAGAAATATTAGCTGTCAGAAAAATAGCTGATCTCCAAAGCACTGGCTGCATTTTTCCTCCAATGCATGTTGCTACTGCATGTTTTTTAAAGTGAGATAAAAGTACAATGAACAATACAAATTCACTTTTTTCACAAAGGAAAAGTTGCTTAAGTTTTAAAGACTATTCTTTTTCAAATTTTCTAGTGACTACTAAAATAAACATTTAAATATTCTCAAGCTTTATAACAAACTTTCAAGCCATGAGGCAATGAATAATCTTTCTCCTTCCTTTTTAGCTACAGTAGAATAAAGTGGCTGGATAACTGTTACCCATTTGAGTCATGTGGGTGTGACTACAATTTCTAAGAAACCAAGACCTTTCCCATCAATGCTTATTTTCATTGTACTAATGTCCAACAATGGCATGTATTTTATTTTTTATTTATTGTTTAATAGATCATAGCTGTGTACATTAATACCCTCATGGGGTACAGTGTGTTGTTTCTATATACAGTTTGAAATACTTTCATCCAATTGGTTAGCATAGCCTTCGTGTCATTTTCATAGTTGTTGTGTTAAGACATTCATATTCCACATTTAGAAAGATTCACGTGTACCCTTATAGGATAAATCATAGGTGTGATCCCACCAGTCACCCTCCCTCCACCCATCCTCCGCCTTGTATTTTAAGTTACGTTAAAATAATTTAAATTGCAAGTTTAAAATGTAGCTCCTGTAAATACAGTAGAACTACCTCCATGTGTTGACCCATTTGTGGGTGGTCAACTGACAAAGATGCTACTGTAAACAGGAAGGCATTAGTGACTTTGTGTTGATATGAGTAGTAATTTGTCCCAGGGTTGATAGTGACCTTCTAATTAAGTCCACTGCACATTTCCTGAGTGCCATCTAAGTGAGAGGCATCGTCTAGCACGGTGGGAGCTCCATGGTGAATGGGATAGGACCTGGATTCCCTGGGGGTTTTACATCTTTAGGGTAAATCATTATGTCCTAGAACAAAATAGAAGAGAGGGGGAACTAGACTAAGGTGACACCAGAAAACTTCACAAAGAACACACGAGTCAAGCTGGTCCTTGAACTTGGAACAACACAGACAGATGGGGGTGTACCGTTCTGGCTGTCAAGACAGTGAAAACAAAAGGTCAGAACCTGGGAGATCCAGGAGGTGTTCGCCTGGTACAGGTGAAACATAAGGAGTTTTGGGAAAGGCAAGAGGAATAAGTGACCGAAAAGAAGGCCAAGAGCAGACTGTGGGAGATCTTGAGTGCCACACCGAGGAAAGTGAGTTGGGTTTTATATGTCGTTAGAAATCTGCAAGGGCTTTTTGGAAGAGGAATGGCAAGATCAGATCTGTGCTTAGTTAAAACAAGGGCACATTACCATCACCAAGGTAAGGCCGAGGATTTTCACACTAGTTCTTAGGAATAGAACCATTTTTTTTTTCATATGAAATAAGCAGCTTCAATATGTAAAACAGAGTTGCCTGGCTGAATCCTGGGAGTTGAGGAGCATTTGTACTCATGCAGGGGGCAGTGGTTAGGGAGGCAGGTAAGAAAGACTAGGCTACAACAGAAAATCCCTGTCTCTGGACTAGAGAAATGAGAGCAGGGGCATGGGGATAGCTTGGAAAGGGCGGCTGTGAGTGGGAGGCAAGTCAGAGCATCAGGACTTCGTGACTGATCTCAATGGAGAAAGGCAGAGAGAAAGAAGGCCAAGAAAGTGGATGCTTCAGATTGGAACAGTGGGGAGGAGAGCAAGGGCACTAACTGGGATAGGAAACACCGGGAAGAACAGGTCTCGAGGAAGAGGCGAGGAATTAGGCTTCGGAAGGGAATCCAAAGCCCCACCACAAGCTCGTCTAATTTTTAGGTTGCAGAATACTAGAAAAGTGGACACCAAGAATTCAAATACTGGCAGCTTTGTTTGGGATGTGCTAACTCTCTAGCTGAAATCATGTCGGCACACTCCAGGTTTATGGGAAGGTGATTTATTTGTATTGATGACTTTTCTTTTTTTTTTTAGTATATCCTGTATTTTTGTTAATCTGACCTTTCACATACACCAACATTTCAAAACAACTTGAGGAAGTGCTAGAAGGGAGTTTTGAGCCCTGGCATATGATCCAAGCTGGTGTAACAAATTTTAAAATGTGTTTGCCTGCGCAAGTTAAAAATGTGCAGCTTAAAGAGTAGTTGAAACTCCATATGCCTCTTTTGGCCAACATAGCAATGCAGCTTGCAGAAATATAAATGAACATTCAGAAATTGGAAGCACGCCTTTGTCTAAAATCTGGGCCGTATTGAAGCCTTCTTACACGGCGCAACCTTGCCATTAGCCATGACCAGACTTAGCCATAGAAGCATTTTCTGGTGCTTGATTCTTCATCCTGTCTATAACTGACTCAGAGTCCATGGCTCCGTGGATGCAGTGTTTTTAATAGACTTTACGAGCAGACGTAGGCACCCCGAGATTCTGTTATTTCAGGAAGCTGTTATGAACAACAGGCTTTAAATTGTGAATGCTTATTAGACACTATAAATCATTTTGCCTTGCAATAAACATCAATTAAATGCACTTCACATGCCACCGTGCATGGAACAGATTGATTTTGCAGGCAGCATAGCCCTGTATCACCTACGTTTAGGGGTGCAGAAAAAAATGCCCATTAAATTAACATTAGCTGAAGAAAAATGAAAACTTTTGAAACAATTACAGCTTGAGTATTTTGACTGAAGGGGAAATAAATGACCTTTGTTCCAGGAGATGTGACTTGAACAATGCTATTCTGCATGAAATTGAGAAATTGCCAATGCTCCCAACCTGATGGATAGTGTGTGTGAGATCTTAGTTCTGCTTCATTAAGCTCTCATGAAGAAGTGGTAAATTTTTCCTATTTATACATTTTCTGTCAGGAGATCATAAACAGAGCCTGCCTAGCACATGTTTTTACTGTTGCCATTTTATTTATATATCGGTTGCAGCTTTGACAAGAGTTTATTATCATATTGAATAAATATCCTCCTTTTTAAATAATTAGAGATTAAAAATATGTAAAAATATACATTTGCTACTTTTATAATACTGCACATTAAACATGTAGGGTTTTATTTGAGACAGAGTCTCACCCTGGTGCCCAGAGTGCTGTGGCGTCATAGCTCTCAACAACCTCAAACTCCTGGGCCCAAGTGATCCTCTTGCCTCAACCTCCCAAGTATTTGGTACTATGAGCCCCACCACAACCCTCACCTTAGCTCAGGCTGGTCTTGAACTCCTGAGCTTAAGGAATCCTCCCACCTAGGCCTCCCAGAGTGCTAGGATTATAGATGTGAGCCACTGCAACCAGCCAGACATGCAGTCTTAAAACTTATAATCGTTCAGTGAATGAAAATAAACATATTTAACTAGTTTCAAACTTTCTAGTTTGTAATTCTTAACATGCTGGAAATGAAGCTTAATAAATAATGCTTTCCTAAACCAACCTTTTTTCCTTGTTCAACATGAACAAAGCAAGTCTAGAAAAATACAAATCGTTCACAGATGAATTAACTTGGATTTTATTTCGAGAGAAGAAGTCAGGAGCACGATGTCTGTAGTAGTCTTCGTAAAGGCCACTGGAAGGCAAGAGGGTGGACGACAAACTGGTTTAGACCTTTTTTAAATGTGTCATGTTTGAAATATTTAAATGTGTTTTAGAAGTTGTGAAGCATTTTTAAAATAATGTTAGTAATGATTATATAAAAGTACTTAATGTTCACAAACCACATATATATATATATATATATATATACAGATACACATACAATTGTATACACAGGTTGTCCACAAAGTTCGTGTGCAAAGAGTTGTCTATTTTAAATTCCACCCAAACTTTATGGACACTCTGTGTGTGTGTGTGTGTGTGTGTGTGTGTGTAGAGAGAGAGAGTGCAAGAGAGACAGAGAATGAATGAATTACCTATACTGTAACTATCACTATTGCTCCCTTGTATTCTGCTAAGCTTTCTTGAATGGGAAAAAAAAGGTAATGTCTTAATACATGTATAACATTAGATGAACCAGTTCACGGGCATGTGTCTGCCTGTCATGAGTAGGACACCTTCACGTCGCTGGATGGAGGAACAGCACAGTGGATGGCAAATGTGCGCTGGAGTTCCACATTGTTCTGTTTGGCTCTTGCATATGCAAGGAAGTATATGCAAGATTCAAAGATTTTCCTTCTGTGGCCGTCTTCAGGCACAGCTGTATAACTTTTCCTTGGTACTGAATGATGCTCCACAGAGTTTCCCTGCATAAAAAGTGGAGCAATTTCCCTGGGCTTCGGTCTTTAGAGAGACCCCAGTCATTTGACTAAGGCTGCAGGGAGTCTGTGTGCTTAGGCCAAACAAACGCATGGCAAGCACAAGAGCCACAACATGAACCAACCATCGCACTGCGAGAGCCTTGCTCTCCTAGAGAGAGAGGAAGAGAAGACTGACAAACACACATCTGCATGGTACTCCCTAGTGATAGTGTCCCCGGACATGCCTTTTCTTGATATTCATATATTTAATACATAAAGCAGATTTTACCCCTATTAAAATATTGAAAATAAGATCAATATGGTTCTTCCCTTATTTGTTTACCTTTAGAAATCCCATCTCACCTTTAGACCCAACTGAAACGCCACCTACTTCCGGATGCTTTTTCAGAGCTCTAGATAGAATAATGGATTCGCCTCCCAAAATCCATAGTATTATCTGGACCTCTCTTCTTGAACTTTAAGTAGGTGCTCAGTGCTCTATTTTAATTGATTACTTGTCTGTCTTTCTCCATAAGAACAGCACCTGTCTCTGTTGCATTTGCTTCAGTCCCTCCCCCTCTCCCTGGCACCGTAGAGAATGTTTGCACTTAGTAGATGTTTAGGAAAATTATATTTGAAATTGATCTCATGTTGGGCTTCCAAGGGTTAGACCTTGATGACAGTACTGATGACATTCAGCCTGATAGGACTCCGTGATATCTGTCTCTTCTGCCAACCAGTAGTTTAGGTCACCTCCTGAACTTGATTTTCACACCTAGTCAGGATTAAACACAAGAAAATCAATCTCTGTTCTACAGGGTCCTTGAGGAAAATACTTACTTCATATACCATTTTTGGATTCCACAAAGTTGCTTAATACAGGGCTTTGACAGAAAAGATATTCAGTGTTTGTGGAACTAAGTTGTTAAGTCAGAAATACCTATAAAACTCAGATGGATTCGTTCAACTGCTGAGCCTGCATTTCTTACGTATATTTCTCATAGAAAGTTAATGTACCAGGAAGCCTTCATTAAGTTTTCATTATGCTTTAACTCTAAAAAGGTATTGACATGGTTTGAAAGTCATTGATCATTAGTCACAAGATGCTGCTAATCTCTCTACCTGAGTAAAACAAATGAAGCCATCCAGGTAAAAAATTACTCACCACTTAGTCGTTCCTTCAGAAGAGTTCCCAGAATATCTTTAAGGCTAGACATTCAGTGACCTAGGAAGTGACTTCTGCCTGGATTTCAATATCTTTCCTATCCAAACTCTGAGAAAGAAAGCAGAATATTGATTAATGTGAAATTTTGAGAAATTAAGTAAAAAATGCATGATAATTTTAGGGGGAAAGATTCCTTTGCAATGGAAAGACTATCTCATAAAAATTGAAGGATATAGTTATATAGCTATAATTCTATGAATTGTTTCAGAAAATAGTCTTATAAGAAAACACAGAATTACACTGATTTGACAGTAGTATTATCAAGAACTTTAGGCTAGATGTAACAGGATTTATGGTCTGTCCACTGGAGGACCCTAGGGACATCCCAGTTTTCCCAAGGACCAACTGGAGGGAATAACCCCTGAGATCACTTCTGTCAGTAATGGGTCCAGCCCATGATGCCTTGCCAGCCCACTGCCAAATATGTATTTTTAAAGAGTTGCTACCTATATCATTCTCCTGCTTGAAAATCTTCAGTGGCTCCCAATTGCTTATAAATCACCAAAGCAGGTGTAATTAGCAAGTGTTTACAATTTCAGTGCCGAGTTATGTTCATACACAAATGAGGACATACAGGGCCTTTCAGGGTGAAGTGTGTTCAGAATGTAAGTCTTGTGATAATTCAGAAAGGAAGGTGCACAGTGCTATATGTAAATATAATCATGAATTGTAGTTTGCTCACACCGATTTGGTGTCTAAGTTAATCTTTGTTTCCTATTCCTGTTGACTTGATTGTCAGAAAGCAACTAGGCTTAGATACGGCATCTGATGAAATGGAGGACAGTATCACTTCCCGCCTGTAGTTAGAGCTTGTCCCAGGGAGATATGGATTAGCCAAGTCCATCTACCATGAGGCTCCAGGCTGGCCAAACATGTGGGGGACTGTGGGGAGTCAGCTTACCCAGAAGACCCGCCGTGGCTCTAGGCACACAGGATGACTGGGTTCTCATGGTTTCCACAGTGAATCCATCGTGAGGTTGGATATGTGTCCCCTAGGATGCCATGACAATAATATTCATTCACTTCCAGAAATGGCCGGTTTATCCTCCATGCTTCACAACAGCAGCCATGTTCACCAGGACAGCCAAGCAACCTGGTGCCAGCAGGGTTTTTGATGAACACAAGGGCTGAACACATTCAGCAGTGATGCAACTGGCTCTTCTCAGAAACCAGCTGAATGCCAAGAGGATTAGCCAGGTTCTGGGCTTCCACTGCGCTAGCTTCCAGAAAAAAATAGAAGGTGATTCTCATATGTTAGTCAGTTCTGTATAACAGAAGAGCCCAAGTTCAAGTGAACAGCACGGTCACCTCTGCCTTCTCACCATTTCCATTATGATGCCAGTCAGTGGAGTCACTCATTCCTTTACCAATATCCAGGGAAACCACAGCCTAGCCATGGATCAGAAGACTTTAAAAATCACAAACACAATTAATATACATTCTAAAATTATACTTGAGGTAGTTTTTTTGTTTATTTTCCAGTAGGTATTGTTACTGTTCCTCTTCTGAGTTAAAGACATCATAAAGTTTACATATGAGGATAAATTTTTAAAAAGCCAAATATTCATTTATGTCTTTTTCTCTTGAATTCATTCATCTGACGAAATCATTCACACTTTCAGGAAGTACAGACATTATTTGACAATGAAGACATTGTGTAATAACTTGGAGCCTGTTTAGAACCACAGGGGTTGAATTTCGTTGTTAAATGAGTGGATGAGTGTTACAGTGTCTCTTCTTAACCTCTCAGATACTCAGTGTGAATGGACAGCAGTCATACCTCCGAGTTATTCTCCCTTCTTGAAGGGTGTGAGGATGACCTCCAAATGTCCTTATACTTATCTGGTTTGTCCTCTGTGGTGAGGGGAGAGAAGAGGGCCCACAGGGGGCCAATCAGAAAGAGAAAAAATAATTGTGGCATCCGGCACATCACTTCTCATTGCTTTACTACACATTTCACTAACACTATTTTTCTTTGAAATCTTTTTTTTTTTTTTTTGAAGCCAAGAAACTTAAGAAAATGTGCATGGTTCTGAAAAATCAATTGAGCAACTGAAGAGATATTATGTTCCAGATTATAAATGGGAAGCATATGCATTGAAAACAGCACGTGCCCTCATTTGCTTACAGTTGGATTAATGTAATAGCATTTTCAGATGATTTTTGTGTGCCGGTAGTTGTTCATTTTTAACACACTTTCTGTTCTTCTCCCTTCTTTACCCCACTGCCATAGTCAGGCCAGAGCTGCACAGTTGTACAACTAACTGGTCTCTCTCCCATCCTCCAGTTCTCTGCAGAAGAAGAGGGGAAGGATGTGAGGAGTTTTAACTTAAGACTGTTTGAATTTCCTGGGAACTGTTTACTTATAGACTCCCACCCAGTAATAGTTACCTAACTTTAGTGGTAATGTCACAGTGCTTTCACGAATAGGCGCCTGATTGTTTTTCCGTGTTTTTTTAAGTAGACTTGCTTTCGATGCCACTTATCATTTCATTATCTGTATATTGTTTGGCTCATTGTCCAGCACAACTGTCTGATAAAATCCTTAATTATTAAGTATCGGATAATACTATCCACGCGGCTTTAATTACAGCACATTTTGTGCCTTATTTTATTACATTTCATGCCAGAATGAACCTAGCCAGGATCTTTAATAATGCCGTATTAAATCCAGGCTAGAGGTTAAAACTCATGAGGCTGCCTTGATTCTCAGCCTATTGTGTAGGGAATCTCATCAGAAAAGCCCCAAACTTCATTAAAGACGGCTGGATGGAGGCCTTCCTATATTACCATTTACTTTAAGGGCTATCACTCAGGGGCAATTATTGGTGTGCTCTCATGATCCCTGTTATATTAAGGCAATTTCTACACCTAGGTTAGGCATTAATACCGCCATTATCTCCAACACAAATCCCCTGACGGTTCGAAAAGCAGGAGAAATTACAGACGGATTAATCTCTAGTGCCCGTCCAAAAAGAAAACCTTTCCCCAGAGGAGAGAGAAACGTATGTTGAACTCAGTTAAGCTGTGTTAGATGTAATGAGAAAGAGACCCCTGTGTCTGCCTCTGTCGGAGACGTTAGATGACCCTTTTTCCACTAGTCAATATCCCTTTTGGGCTTTCCTTCTCTCCACTCCGATTAGGCCGCTCTGAATTTTGCGATATCTTTAAATAATTATGTTTGCATTCAAAAAAAAAAAAAAAGATGGGTAAGGAAACTAAGCTCACTAAGCTTTCCATGCAGGCATGTTGGACAAAGGAATTCATTTCATACATAAAGAAGAAGAGAAAAGAAGCCAGTGTTTCCACGAATCCTTTATATTTCCAGTGGTTTGTTTTTTCCAGATGTGTCTGTGGGTCTCACAGTATGAACCGTGCTGAGAAAAGCAGATCATAGAAGAAGGACAGAGAATCCCGCCGTGCACAAAGGGGCAGGAAGGCGGGGGATGCAGTGCCATGGCGGGTCACTCCCTGCGCACCCTGCCTGGCCTGATAAGGGTACCTTTGACAGCGGCTGCTACGGCTGTTGACGCACCTCTGTGCTTGCTGCAGAATGGCTGGGCTTTGGGAAAGGAATGATAAGGAACACAATGCGTAACTAACAAAGCTGCCTTGATGAACGCAGTCATTTGCATTACAGTGCAGAACAGCTTTGCTCCCGAGTCCCGAACCTCACCACAAATATTGTTTGTATCTTTCAATGACATATAAGGGCGACAGTAGACAGGGTGAGAGTTTGGTGGGTTAGAAGTTTCAATTCATTACCTTGTAAGAGATTTTTTGGTAATGGTGTTGGCCTCCAAAACTAATGCGGATTTTGGTTTTGAGTGACAATATTTGTAACAAAAAGTACATTCTTTCAAAATCTATTATAGTTGAAATTCTTACCCCATGTACCCTTTATCTAAGGTGTTAAGGAGTGATCAAGAGGTGAACAGCTAGCCTCAGTGCTACAGAAATACTGGTAAATACTTCACCCCACTTCATTCCTGTCCTACTCAACAGGACAAAATAAAAGGAGGTTTGGGAGTTGTGAGGCTGAGTGTGAAAGACTCTCTGGTTTCTTTACTCTTTCAGAGGAAGGAAGCAGTTGGATTTCTTTGTGACTATGATGTGGTTTAGCCGTTTGCCCAGAGCTCAGCAGGGATTTGCAAGTTGAACATATCCACTCTTAGCACAGACCAGAGATAGAAAACTGTGACCCAGAGCCAGCTGTGGGCTATAGCTTCACCCCTAATTTTGATCTGCTGCCTGATGATAGCTGGTGACTCCCAACCCATAATGCAGAAATCCCCAGGGGACTCAGAACTTTCTGGCCAAATAAAAGCTGATATGAAGTGGAAAATCACTCTTTCCATAAATCATTCATAGTTCATGATGTGTTTCCCTTTTTTGTTCTTTTTGGTAAGTAGCCTCTACTTGCTAGAGGCTCCTTTTCCCTCTGTAAATTATAAAATACTGTATTCTTTGCTGTAACCTTTGATAGTTCACTCAACAAATACTTATTGAATACCTACTAAGGGTCAAGCCTTGCATTTTATTAATAGAAAGTAGAGGTACCCACAACAAACTCCAAGATCTTATACTTTTCTTCTAATGGAGAAAGAAACAACATATGAACGTGTACAACTCAACGTGGGGGATGACGTAATAGAAAAAAATAGGATTTGTGGACAAAATCTTAGGGGAACACATAGAATGAGCCAGTAAATACTGAGAAGGATCTCCCAACTTGATTCTCTCTCCCTAAAACTGAGTGACTGGGTCATAGGGGATATTTGGAACATCTTTCATGGACTCATTATATGGGCATTGGAAGGAAACTCTTTCTCAACCATGCTTCAAATATAAGAGGGGGTGTTTTCCCTTTAAAAGACTACAGAGTATTGTTGGCATTTATATACCAAGCCCCCAAACATGAACTAACTCAGTGTCAAAGAAAGATAGATATTCTTGACTGAAATTTTACTAGGATCTCAGTTTCCTTTGCTAAAGAATGTACTTTCTTTCCTCACTCCTATTCCTAAACTGCAATATATATTCTTAAATAAAAGTAGATTCTCTGCCTGCTTCTTCCTTTCGAGTTGTAGAATTAGTGATACTTTTTAATTTTATGAGACTTTCCCATGCAAATGTGACTTACACTTACTAGCATAAATTCATAACATAGAAACTAAATGTCCCCTCGCCTGCAGTGACTAACTAGAAATAGAATCAATACCGTCACACCTACTAACCTCATTTCATCCCCTTTATATTTGTTGCCTTTAATTTTTTTCCTCACTATGTCACCCCCAATAGAGTGCTGTGGCACCACAGCTCACAACAACTTCAAACTCTTGGGCTTAAGCGATTCTCTTGCCTCAGTCTCCCAAGTAGCTGGGACTACAGGTGCCTGTCACAATGCCCAGCTATTTTTTTGTTGCAGTTGTCATTGTTGTCTAGCAGGCCTGGACTGGGCTTGAACCTGCCAGTCTCAGTGCATGTGGCCATCACCCTAAACACTGAGCTACAGGTGCCAAGCCTTTGATTTTTAATTGTCATTCACATCCTCTAATTTTGCACTACTTAGCCATCCTTTTCTCACTTACTTTGTGGTACCAGGTCCTGAATATTGCAACAATGGAACACTAAGCAAAGAACATTTTTTTTCAGATCAATCTTTACCGAGTTGTTCAGGCAAAATGATGTATTAATAAAAAAACTGACTTTTTTTCTATTAAGACATCATTTTGCCTGAGTAACCAGCTAAAGATTAATCTTTAAAAAAGAACAGTATACTGAGAATAGCTGAGAAATTATAAAAGGAACTCTATAATTAGTAAACAAAAATTAATTAACTTGTATTAATTAATCCCATAAAATGAAAGAATTTCAACTTACCTTGTTGCTAGCAGCTCACTCTGTGAATCTTACTCTGGGTGTACATAATTATTTCCTAAATTCCTTTGTCCTACAATCAAAAGTGAATATCAAGTTAAATACAGTGACTTGTGTTGTGTTCCTTCATTTACGTGCAGACTCTTGTCATAGTTTTTGAAAAAATTTTGTCTAATTTTTGAAGGATTTTTTTTTTCCTTTTCCCTACACATGAATCAATCGAGTTTCACGTCTTGCTGCTGTTACTATGTCTGCTAATTCCATGTTCTACATAGAAGAAACCCAGAGACAATGCTTCTTAGACTGGTCCATAAAATAAGAGGAAGTAGCTCAGAATTAGATCTTACAGATTTCTCCCTTGCATAAATTCCTGTCATTTAACATGAGGGATTTGTGACATTCGTTTATTTTGACTGCTTGAAGGCCCAAACAGATTATTTCTGGGTCTCTACTGTGCAATATGAAGATGGGTTAGCTAAACATTTTACAAATTCCTTTTAGATTTGTAGCTACAACTGAGGTCGACCTAGAAACATTTACCCGGTGACACAATTAAATAAAGCACCCTCATGCTTAATAAATTTGGGATGGTGCTAATACGAAAGCTGAGACTTATTTTGGCAAATATCCCCCGCAGGAGAAAAAATAACTGGGGGTTGGATCTTTCTTTCCATTGGCTGGAGACCTTCCTCCATATGATGCAGGGACCCAGGCTCTTCCATCTTCTGCCCTTGTCATCCTCAGTGGTTTCACAATCCTCCCCTTCCAGGCAGCAGAAGGGGAAAAGCAAGAGTCGAAAATGCCACCCACTTCTTAAAAGTCCCCACCAGAAATGATACCGACCACCTCTGCTCTTCCTCTGTTGGCAAGAACAAACCACATGGCCATACCTGGTACCATGAAGACGTCAGTGAGTCAGTGAGTATATTCCCTGGCTCAGTAGCACACATCAGTATGATCTTCTGGTGGATAGCCGGTAATAAACAAGCTAAAGTTCCTGAAAATGAGGGAAAACGTACAAATATATAAGAATAGACACACACACACACACACACACACATATAAAATCATCTAGCTTCACCCAGACGCAAATTATTTATTTACCAGCACTATTGATGGAGTGAACCATGCACTTGGAATGTTATTTTTAGCAGTTGTGGTTGTTTGACATGACCCATTTAAGAACTTTGTCGAGGAAGAACTACAGTGACACAGAAACTTGCTTCCTGACAAAGTGCACCCCTCTGGCAGCCTGCATCAACAACTTAAATCCTACAAAGTATGCAAATGGCAAGAGAGTGAGACTGGTTTTATTGTTTTTTTTTTTTTTCCTCGCTCACTCTTGTTGAATGTCTTCAGATACATTTTTTTGGTTTGTGTCTGCTGTTTATCATCACATCTGACAGGTGAAGTCAAGGAGAAATGTGAAATGCAGTCAATTCCAGAGTAAATTGTTTCTGTTGCCACATCTGAACTTGTAGGGTTTCTGAATTTAGCTTTAAGAAGAATTTATTCTTTACTTTGGCAGAAAGGACAAACCTATCTATTGGTTTGCCTTGGAATTGCTGCCTTCTAGACAGTAGGCATTTAATAAATATTGATGAATTTTAACAGAGCATTTGATGCTGTTGATGATGATGAGTGTGATGAAACTCAGAGAGAGGTGTCTGGATTAGTGAAGGCATGTCGAAATTACCTTAGCCCTTTGATCAACTGTGTCATCATAATAGTAATCATTATTATTATTACGGGGATGATTATAAACATAAATCATTGACAAAAATATGCAAAGAATTATGTTCTATTTAAAATAGAATGTGCTACTTCTATAAAAATTTCTTTATAGTAGCCACTTTGCTTTTAAAAAATACATTTTAATATTATAAGTTTCCTTTGAACATAATTAATTGTATAGCTAATTAACTTGAATATAATTAATAGGTGACAAATGATACTATCAATAAGTCGGTTCAAGTGATAAGTACATTCGCTTAATAATACTATGATTCTGTATCACTTATTTTAAAGACCAATGCTATTTAAAATATATCAGAGTACTATTTGGTGATCAACTGTGATAATAGATACATTTTCTTTGCTAACTTTTTAATTTAATTTTTCTTTCGGGGGGGGAGGCTGGGACTGGGTTTGAACCTCTGACATATGGGGCCAGTGCCCTACTCTTTTGAGCCCAGGTACTACCCTTAATTTAGTTTTTTATTTCAGAATGTCATAGGGGTACAAATATTTTGATTATATGCATTAATTTTGTAGAATTTGAGGCAATTTTATAATTGTGTCCATCCCCAGATAGTGTACATTGCACACATGAGGTGTGAGTTTACCCAGCCTCTTCTTCCCCCATCCACCTACTTGACTTCCATTGAATTTTACCACCGGATAGACAAGTGGGCTGATCATTTTGTTCCAATTTAAAAGTAACACATGTGGTGTGTATTTTTCCATTATTTCATACTTCACTTAGAAGGATGGTCTCCATTCCATCCAGGTTGTTACAAAAAGTATCAGTGCACCATGTGTTTGTATAGCCGAGGAGTACTCCACAGTATATATCTACCACATTTTATTAATCCACTTGTGTATTAATGGGCACTTGGGTTGTTTCAACATCTTTGCAATTGTGAATTGTGCTGCTATGCTGCTATAAACATTTGAAATGCAAGTGTCTGTTTTGTAGAATGACTTTTTTTTCCCTTGGGTAAATATTGGTAGTGGGATTGCTGGATCAAGCAGTAGATCTACTTTTAGTTCTTTGTGGTATCTTCACATTATTTTCCAAAGAGGTTGTCCTAATTTTCAGTCCCATCAACATTTCCATCCTTTCTCTCTACAATCATGTTTTTGAGGACTTTTGGTTGAAAGCTCTTTTCACTGGAGTTAGGTGATACCTCATTGTGGTTTTGATTTGCATTTCCCTGATGATTAGAGACATTGAGCATTTTTTCATGTTTATTGGCCCTTAGTCTTTCTTCTTTTGAAAAGTTTCTGTTCCTATCTTTTGCCCATTCCTTAATGGGGTTGTTTGATGTCTTCTTGTTTATTTGCTCGAGTTCTTTTAATTCTGATTATTAGCCTTCAATAAGATATACAGCATGCAAATATTTTCTCCTATTCTGTAAGTTGTCTATTCACTCTGTTAGTTGTCTAACTCCTATTCATTAAGTTGTCTATTCACTCTGTTGTTTACTTGGCTGTGCAGAGCTTTTTAATTTAATCAGGTCCAATTTATTTACTTTTGTTGTGCCACAATTGCCTTTGGGATCTTCATAAATTATTTGCTTAGGTTAGTATCCATAAAAAATTTTTCTAATCTTTTCTTCCAGAATTCTT
The DNA here is from genome assembly GCF_000181295.1 of Otolemur garnettii. NCBI lineage: Eukaryota > Metazoa > Chordata > Mammalia > Primates > Galagidae > Otolemur > Otolemur garnettii. The sequence goes on from NW_003852465.1 coordinate 2,748,942, forward strand.
ATAGTATTATGGTTTAGGTTTAAGTCTGTAATCCAAAAGGAATTTATTTTTCTAGGTGATAAGAGGTGTGAATCCTGTGGTGAAAGACCTCTTATAGGGAGAACTATGAAACATTGAGGAAGGAAATTGCAGAAGATGTAAACAAATGGAAAAACATACCATGTTCATGGATTGACAGATTTAACATTGTTAAAATGTCTATTCTACCCAAAGTGATTTGCAGATAAAATGCAATCTCCATTAAAATAGCACCATCTCTTTTGCAGATCTAGAAAAAAATAATTTTACATTCCATATAGAATCATCAAAGACCCTAAATAGCCAAAGCAACCTTAAGCAAAAAGAACAAATTGGGAGGCATTATTTTACCAGACTTCAAGCTATACTGCAAGACTATAGTAGACAAAACAGCATGGTACTGGCACAAGAACAGGAACACAGGCCAAGGGGAAGAATGAGTTCTCAAGCTTTCAGAGAAGACCTTGCAACTTCCTGTCCCTCCCCAGAGGTCTTTGGTGCTCCTGCCTTGTTCCAACAACTTCTGCTTCTGTGCCCCATGGGGACTGTGTTCACTGAGTCTTTCACAGATTCAAGCTTGCAGCCCTGCTGGTCATCTCTAGTTAGGTGTTTACCCTTTTAACTCAGGCCTTAGTGACCTGCTTTCCAAACACCAGCCCCTACCTGTTCCCACTTCCCCATCTCCAGCATATGATTTCTTCTCTACCTCCTGTATTCAGGGAAGCTGTCTACACCAGTAGCTCTCATGTGTGACGGGGTATAACCTAATAAGTGGCCACATTCTAAATGTTGGGGAATAAACTCTTTCAAAGTGACCAGAGCCATTCATATTATAATTTTAAGTAGAGTCTTTGAGAACCAGAGTCTTTAGAAAAAACTTTACTAACAATGGGTAAGCCTTGAGTGAAGAGTTGAATGACTGATATTTTTGGGCAAATGGAAAGATAAATGTTAGGATTCTTGGGCTGTGGAAACAGGAGAACTAAGATAATGGCACAGAAGTATCCATGGCATTCAGAGGGAATAAGAAATCATCTGGCAATGTGATGATTTCATGCAATAAGAGATAAAGGAAAAAGACTAATTAAAACAATTTGCATCAAGCCCTCAAAGTTAGGCTGAAAGCTCTGGGTCACAACCAACAACAGCCGTCACACACTGAGTTGAGTGTCCACGAGTGCCAAGCATTAATGTATGACCTCCCAATTTTACCAGACCAGGGAAGTTAGTTACCAATTATACAGATGAAAAGCTGAGATCAGAGAAGTGAAGTGTCTTATCAAAGGCTAAAATTTTAAATTATATGTAATCACCTTTGAAACATTTGCTAATATAACAATTCAGACCTAAGTGCTTAGAAAAAATGAATTCATTGAAATTGCACAACTCAATGAGGGAAGTACTATTATTATTCTCATTTTCTGTTAGAGCTAAATGAGGAGCCCGAGAGTTGTTTAACTTGCATAGACTCTCCCATTTTGTAAATGATGGAGCCAAGATTCAAACCCAGGAATCCTTGCTTAGCATCTGTGTTTTTGTGTACCCCAGTGATAGCTGTAAAATAGGGGGGCTGAAGACACTAAAGGTTGTGAGTAGGATAATTATATGACCATAGTGGCTTGTGAGTGTTATTAAATATTGCAATGGGAAGTCAGGTGGAAGACTGTGGCTATCACTTTAATAACTCAGGCTTGGATTAGGGCAGAATTGGTGTGGACAGAGAGAGAAAAAAATATGAGAAATATTACAAAAGAAGAATAAAGCAGATGTAGAAACTATTAGATATGAAAAGTACTTATGTAGCAGTAAAATATGACTCTGTGGATGCATGCCTACTAGCTAGAATTAGAAGAAAACTATCTAAAATGAGAAAAATTTGCAGGAAACATTTTGAGGATGTCTGCACTGGTCATCCTGATGTCTGACAGGGCTCAACTTACTAAGTGGCCAAGTTCTAAATATTGTATAATAAAGTCTTTCAAAGTGACCAAATATATATAATACCAATGTGTTATAATTTTAAGGAAAGTCTTTAAGAACCAGAGTATTTAGAAAAAACTTCACTGACAATGGGCAAGCCTTAAATGAAGATTTGAATGACTGATATAATGGGACAAATGAAAAGATAAAATTAGGATTTTTTAGCCCACGCTAGAAAATGCAGGTGGAACTAACCAGTGAAGCACTTGGACATAGATACTTGGGATTCCCATTGTACATTGCATGTATTCTATTCAATAGTGTGGCTATATTTATCATATAATGATAGTGTGTTTAAGTATCTGTTTCTCCTACCTAGAGTTGATTTCTAGACCCTCTTATCCCTCTTTAATCTCCATTGCCTAGCACATAACCCAGTAACATAGTACATGCTTAATAAATATGACTGAATAAAAAAAAGTTATCCTGAAAATGATAGCTACGGTCATGAGTCTCTAAGGAAAATACTAAAGAAATGAAGACTTGATGTCAGATTTTTCTTTCTTCTGAAGATTATGGTTTCAGCTTTGTACTTTCCCAGTGAGTTCTGAAACTTTTCAACCTGTGGAACTGCAGGGCAAAATAAATCACCAGATGCTTAACAGAATATTACCTTGAAATTCTCTTAATGGTTTGGTGGTTGGAATCAATACATGTCTATTACTTTTGTGTCTTTAATTATGTTTATCTAGAGTACTTGATTGCTGGGCTGTAAGAGGTGCAGAGAAACAAATTCTTTTCAGCTTTAAATGGTATTGTAGGAAATTCTCATGAGGACATTCAGGTACTGAAAGTGACTTTTATTTCTTGGTTATAAATAACAACGTGTGTTGACCCTGTGTTCTGAATCTCAGCCACCCTGAAAAGAATAGATCGATGGCACAATATTAGCTGTACAAATTTTATGTATTTATTTCATACATGCTATCAGGAAAAGCGTGATTCCCCTTCTATGCATATAATGCCTGAAAGCCATTAGAGATATAGAATCCCATGTGACATTTTGTATACAGTATTTACAGAGCCTTTTCTATTTACTGTTTGGCTTTCTTCTCCCTGTTTCCTCATTTTACCTCCAGGAGTCAATACTGTCTGTAGCATTTATCTGGCACTTTGTATTTTAAGCTATGGTGTCCCATATAGATTTTTTTCAGCTCCTGGAGGATATTGTGTCTCAAGCTTCTAAGGATCTTCTGTAGCACCAGCAAGGCCCTATTCACACCTCATAGGCAGGCACACTCAGGGGCAAATCCAAACGCCAGCTGTTGACTGACAGCCCTTTAAACTCCAAAAGTACCTTGAGGTTCATCCCATCATATTCCCTGTAGGTACATTATTATGATGGTGAAAACTTTGTTATCTGGAGACAGAAACAAGATGTTGAAATGAAAATTTCCTATACTAATGTGGTAGAACAACAGAGTCAATCTTTTCGGGAACTGCTCCAACACAATTTCTACGCCTGATTTGTCTCCCTTTTTTAGGGTGACTTTAAATTTGTTATGATATTATTTTTGCAAAATTGACTGAAACTCATTTCCATACCATGTATGTATGCATTGCTAAAGAAGCAGCATAGCAAACCAGGGGCAGAATTACAATTAGAAAATAATACTAGGAAGTTCATATCTTATTTTTATTCGAAGTTGTTAGGTGAGACCTAAAATGAACAGGTGTTTAAATACTATCCTTTACAAATGCTGAATGAGGGGACTGCTCAAACCTGAAACAGATGACTTTTTCATGTAACTACTGTTTCATCTTTTTAGTCTTCTCCTAAGGTTTATTTTTACCAGGTAGAAAGCCCTGGTCACCCTCCCCTTTCCACTGCTCTTCCCCCAGGAACACTTGCAACATTTTTGGTCTACCCTAAGAGGTTTGTTTGTTGGATTTATAAAAACTTCCTAGGATCCAGGTATTTCAGTCTTTCAGGAAGGTGCCACCTTGCTGACAACTCTGATGGGGAACAAAAATTGGCCAGCCTGAGCACCTCGCATCCTCAAACTACCTGTTAATGGCGGTGATGCCCATGCCTGCCTGGCAGCCTCCATCTCCAATTAAGCATCTGTGGAAACTGGAAAGCAGGCTTCTTAATTGGGGAGCTGCAGATGCAAGGCAGGTTGCAATTTCAGACATTTATCAGTCCAGTCAAGCTTCCTTCCCTCACCCCCCTGCTTGCATTTCTGTTCTGTTATTCTGCAGTCCCCCACGTTGTGTTGCAACGCAAGCAGGCTATTTGGAGAACATCTGAATATACAAAAGTCGTTTTGCATGAGGAACTTTTAGCTCCATAAATAACCTCCTACTGAACCAGGATCCATGACGAATTTCATCCTAATTACACCTTATTCTCACCCTTCCTCCACACCTCCCATTAAGATATATCGTCGAGGACACATGCAGGAGATCTGTTTGCAGCTATCTTTTACGTAGAACTGATTGTTTAATTGCAGATTAAAGATTAATGCAAGTATAATGATTCCACGAGGACACTTCAGACAAAAGCATCCTGCATCGGGCTGCCTGCCTCCATTTTTCAATTTGACCATAAATTTGGCTGGGAATTAAATAGTAAGTAGCCGTGATTGCAACTCTGGTCTCTGAAGGCACTCACGGGAATGAAAATAAATGAACAGGCTCTCACACAAAGCATGTTTCATTATGGTCATTAGTGGGCAGATTCTCAGCAGTATTGAAGGTGAAATTGTCCAGAAGAGATGTTGGCACATGTCGGTCAAGGATAGCTGCCGAGGATGGTGAAAACTATGGCGGTGGTTTTGGTGAGGGAATGATTGTGGCACACTTTTTGAATTTCAATTCCTTTTGTTTATTTCCATTGTTTCAAAGCCATCGGGCATGAGCAGTAGGTGACTTATCCTCTAGAACCACATAAATGTAAGCTTATTTAGCATGAGTTCAAATTGGCATGATGTACAAACTAAATATAAATATACATGATGGGTGTTTGGTAAACAGGAAAACTTTGCAGACAACAACCAAAGAGAAAGATCACAGAATCAATGTGACATTAGGAAAAACCCACGTGGGCCTTTATCATACATGAAGTAATGATTTTTATTATAAAATGCTTATCTTTGGATTTCTCTTGTGCTTTCCAGGTAAGAAACAGTTTTTCCTTAAACTTCTGGCATTGTTGATATGTGGGCCCTCGGTTGTTAAGTACGGCATTAAATTTATTGCATCATTTTATTCTCCTGCTTCTCAGTGAGCCAATTAACCTACATGACTATAAATAAGAGGAAAATTGGCTGCGCTAATCTTTTTTCTTGACCGCTGGTTCTGTTGCCCCAAATAACATGCTTCATCCCATAGGTACTTTGTTAGTACACTAATATATGTTAATTTAAAGAGCCTCATCCATACGCTAACTTGAGTTATACTGTTATTTGAAAAGCTAATTTTTATTCTTTACAAAGGAAGAGAAGACTATTTCTATTATAATATGTTCATGTATTCACACAGTTTTGCCTAGTGTGAACTTAAACAATGCCAAGACATAAACTAAAATTTCACAACACCCTAAGTTTCCCTTTTTTGGGTGGGGAGACAGAGCCTCACTCTGTTGCCCCAGGCTAGAGTGCCATGGCATCATCACAGCTCACAGCAACCTCAAACTCTTGGGCTCAAGTGATCCTTTTGCCTCAGCCTCCCAAGTAGCTGGGATTACAGGCACCTGCTGCATCACCTGGCTAGTTTTTCTATTTTTAGTAGAGATGAGGTCTCACTCTTGCTTAGGCTGGTCTTGAACTCCTGAGCTCAGACAAGGCACCTGCCTCAGCCTCCCTGAGTGCTGGGATTACCCGCATGAGCCATGCGCCCGGCCAGAAGTCCTCTTATATGGAAGAACAAATACAACTATGGTAAAAAACAATGACCCAATAATATTTAAAAAGAAAAACCCAACATGTTTTATAGTCATATGTTTGGCCTCGTCAATAAGAAAACACACAGACACGCACATTATTTCCTACTGTTCATGATACCCAGGAAACCCTCCTAGGAGAAATTGATGAAGCTATGCTATTGCTAAATAAACACTTTGTTAAAATAGCCTCACAAAACATACATCAAATGTAAGGAGAAAGCATTTGTAGAGATGTTTCAGATCAGAATTATAAAGGAAAATAATAACCTTGCTAGGTTAAAATAAGGAAAAAGCAATCTCTATCTCCCTTCCCCAAATAAAAGCCAGTAGTTGTGAAAAAGTTTTTATTTCTGTTATAAAATTCATTTGAATATTCAACAATACAATTGCCATGAAGATTTCAGGATGAGAAATAATGACTTTTACTAATGGGATATTAATGAGATACAGTGGGGGACACTGGCAGATAAAAAGAATGTCATCGTATTTTAAATTGGACATGGGTTATCTGTTTCTTCCTCTTGAGATTGGGATAGTATTGATTTGTCAGGAAACTAAAGCAGATGACACCATATTTCTCCTTCTTTTTTTAACAGTCCAGTAGATCAGTGAATATAGTTATGATAGTATTATGATGCTATATATCCATTCATTTTTACGTGGTTCCATTATTACTTCAAAACTCTTCTATGGCTGAGAGGATGATTGAGTAACTTCTCGTGTGCATGGGATTATTCTATGAAAGAGGTTAACCAGCTGCTCCGTATTTTCACTGAAGAGTGAGCAAGAAGAAATAGTTTAAATTGAAGCAGCAGGTCTTGAAGTTGTGTGGGAATCCTGATCATGGCCATCAGTCCAAAGCCTCCCTATACGTAAGTTTCTGCTGTACACAGAGAAAAGTCTTTCACCCTGGAGTGGTGGTTAGATGCAAGAAATGCTTGACAGAAGAAAGTCCAGGATACCCGTTTTGTATAGATCTCTATAAAGAAATGTACAGACACATCACTTTGCGGAAGATAATAAAAACAATTTTGTATTAAAGAATATGACAGCCTAGCAAGTGTGAGAAATATGGGATTTAATTAATGTATGCACATGTTAAAAATGCTTTCCCATCCTTAAAACCATCCATTTGATGCACCTGACTGTTTTATCCACTCTGAATTACTGGTCTATTAAATGTGAGTATCACTGGTCCATAACTTTGTAAAACTACATCAAATGAGTAGTGTAATTTGCATAAACCAAGATCATTCTTCTCCTGTAATCATACAATTTTTTGCATATTCCAAGTCTGTGTGTTTCATGCTCATGATATATTGGTGCAGAATTCTTTCTCTCTAAATTATTATTAAAAGTTCAAGAGCATGATTTTGGATATGTCAGCAATTCCTTCTCTCACTCAGAATAGCCATCTCTTTTTACTAGCCACCTGTTGAGAGACCATCTGGCCTGATTATTGTCTCAGTGGCCATGCAGTTCTTCAGAAGCAAGGCTGGTTTATCAATCCCATTCTTGGTCCTTTGCACAAGACACATAGGACTAACATTAGCTCATTGCTAAGTCACCAGATGGCCTTGATATTATGCATATAGTCAAGTAAAATTAGTTGGTGTTTGAAATTCTTACATAAAATATATTTCTTTTTTTAAATTTTTACATATACATGTGTTTATTAGGTTTCCACGTTTTGCCTTCCCAAAATTAAAAAGGCTAAAATTTAACAACAATAACAATGTTTAAGATAAGGACTAGAAACAAAAACCTCATCAAGAATGAAGATAAACATATTCAGAAAAGAAATCAGATGATTGCTGCAACAAAGCATTAAGCGATAATAATAATAGTAATGCAAAGAGAGTAACATTCACGTTGTCAAACACGAGTATGTCTATTATAGAATGCTTTGACTCTGAGGTTCAGTATGGACTCATCACATAACTTCATCTTATTATTTTTTCCAAATAAATTTTTTCCAAATATAAGAAGCACTAAGCAATAATAATAATAGTAATGCAAAGAAAGTAACATTCACGTTGTCAAACAAGAGTATGTTTATTATAGAATGCTTTGACTCTGAGGTTCAGTATGGACTCATCACATAACTTCATCTTATTATTTTTTTTCCAAATAACTTTTTTCCAAATATAAGAAGTAATATAAAATTCTTCTTATGTTTTTTCCCAAAGTCTCATAAAATATATTTCTATCTCTTTGTTCTATGCCTATAGTTCTAAGAATACACACGTATAGGTTTTTCATGGAGTAAAACATCTTACTGTGATGTTGGTCTTTGTGAGACCGATTCTAGATTGAGTGCCCAAACATAGCATCCTGTGTAGCATAAAGATGTTATCGGTAGGTTTCCCTTTCCCATCCAGCCCAGATGCCCTGTGGGAAGGGTTCTCCTAGGTGTCTACCTCAACATGAATGGAGCTTTAGGGAGTAAAAGAAGCAAAGACAAACAAACAGAGGCTACTTACTTCTCTTCCCCAATGTCAGGCTCAGTTACCAAATAGAGACTTTTTATTTTTGAAGTAAATTTATTTCCAATGAAGATGAGGGTACAAACAACCAAGTAAACACATTTGATTTTGTCAGGTAGAGTTCCTCTTGTGGTTCTGTGCCACACACAAAAGTTACATCAAACACAAGCCCACTCCATGCCCATTCAGGGAGAGGAACCTCCTCCCTGCCCCCTTCCACTATTATCCCTCCCCCCAGCTTGAATTGAAGTCAGTTTTTCTCCTCAATTAGAGACTTTTATGTCAATATTTTATAATGCCCTACCTTCTTCTCGTGTGGATAATATTCTTTCCATGTAGTTAACATAGACCAAGATAGAGAAGTAGCAATGTGAATATGAAGTGATATTCTGCTAAACTCAAAGGATGAAGATCTTAGGGAGACAATGCTGATCTGTACAACGAGGAACAGATAAAACTTCAAATTTAAGCAAGAAATGGAATGGAAAAGATGGATATCAAAACATGACTAAAGAAATAAAATTATTTTATTTGATAGACTGAGAATCTATGTGATGTCAGGCAAGTTCAGTCTATAAAAGGTCAAAATAATATCTTAATTTGGGGATAAGTATTTTTGTTCTAATAGGTCATATTTCAAACTTATCTTCATTTTCATGCTCTGTATATAGGAAACTGAGCTACATACAAAGAAATATATGGTGGTGAAAGAATATCTGTAAGGATGTGTACCCCAAAATATTTCTACCCCCCAGCTTCCCATAATGCCTTGTATTTCTCCCTTAGCTGTTACTTTCCTGTGACCAAAGTCACGGTCTGTCAGTTTCTACCATGTCCCCCACCAGAACAATTCTTCTTAGTCATCACTTTTTTCTCTTCCCGCTCTGACTGCCCATGTTTAGATTCTCATGCAATCAATCTCTTCTCGGTTCCCCTTCCAGCCTGTATAAAGAGAACGACCAAATCACTCTTTCTCAAGAATGAAGCCACCAATCTTCCTTTGCTCTAAACCCTCTTGCCTACATCAAGTCCAACTCATTAACTTGGCATTTAGCCCCCACAATCTACCCCTCACTCTCCATAATCTTCTACAAAAAGACTGATCTGGCAGCTTGGTCTAACCACCTTCCTGTATGCCATTAATCCAGCCATCTTTTTCTGGCTTTCTGTTTCTTTACATTTGAAAACATATTCTTTAAAGTCTTATTCAAAACAAGCCCAAACCCAAGGCTTCCATCAAGTTTTCCCCTGATCACCAGTAATCTAGAGGGTTCTTCTTTACATTCATTCTGATGGTTTGCACTACTGAGGTCATGCCTAGAGTCTGCTATATCACATTCTAATCTTTTTTACTTACATGTTCTGTCTCTACAACTAAATTGACAGCCTCTCCCAACAGAAACCCTACCTTATATGTATTCGCCAATCAGTGTCTATTATGTTGCCCTACATAGGTTAAGTATTTAACCCAACCTATGGTTAGGTGTTTGTGACAATAATGGTCAACTTATCAGATTAAGAAGGATGATCAATTATAACAACTTTTTAGAAGGATTTTTCTAGTTTCATCATTTTTAAATGCTTTTTGGCTGCAAGTAACAAAATCCCCCAACAAA
>NW_003852465.1:2759304-2770788 GCF_000181295.1 Otolemur garnettii
ATGAAATAGTCTCTTATGAGAACTGGGGTCTTACAAAAAGGAAGAAGGAAAGGAAGGATGGCCAGCCAGTAGTATCTATTACCAGTTGGGTGGTCAGCCAGTAGTATCTATTACCGTGTGCAATCCCAGATTCAGTTAACAATCATTAAGCACCTATCATGGTAAGATCCATACTAGTTGCTGTCACGTATGCTATTTATTTATAATAGGAATCCTGTGAGATTAATATTATTTTCTCATTTTACAGATGAAGAAGCTGAGGCTCAGAGAGTTTGGAGAGTTATCAAAATTAAGTAAGAGAGCTGAGATTTAAGTTTATCTTAAAAGGCCAAGACCAGGGTGTTTTCTCCTATACCACAGCTAAATCTCAGAATAGGAAATTTTAACCACATGTGTGGAAGGAAAGCAACCAAAACAGAAGAGTGTACCTAATACAGAGTAAGAAGGGTGACGCGAATGCAAAGGCTGCTGACGAAGGGAGAGAGGAACGTTAGCTTGGGATCAACTCTCAGAGTTTTAAGAACTTCTTAAAATGATGGAAGTATTTTTATTTATAGAAAAAAAATTAGCTTTGGGGGAAAAATCTACCCTGACATTAAAAATTATATATACAGTGTATACACATTGAAGAAGCATGATGAAATGGAATTTTTCCAGAAATATAATTTCTGGAGGTTTTAAAGCATATCTGTATTTCAGCTAAGTCTTTAAATATTATCATTTTATATCTTGCTCTCTTTATCAAAGGATAGATATTAAGTATCCACCATAATGACCAACGCTGGTGTTTTTGGTTTTTTTTTTTTTTTAGTTTTCATTTTTTAAGGTTATAAACAAGTAGCAATTTATTTCCATTCCTTCAATAAGCTTACACAAGAGTTCAAAAAGAAGAATATCAAGAAGAGGGAAAAATAAGATGTATGGCTTTTGAGATTTTTTTGGATTCTTATAGGGGTCTCAGAACCTGTAGACAGCAGAATCCTAAGTGTCTCTTTTTTGTGTGGTGGTGGGGAAGCAGTTGGGAAGAAGAAAGGATTGGTGGCTGGGATTCCCACCTCCCCAGCCCCACCCCTCACCGCCCCATGTAGGGAGCTTCAGAGCAGTGTGTAGAATTGATGTAGAACATGCTGTTCCTTTGTAAAAGCATCAAGAATATTAAAATACTCCTATTATCTGTGCTTAGCCTCAAGCTTCCTTTAATGATCTTCCTGGGTCTTGCAAGAACTCAGACTAAATCGACTCTATGAGTTCAAATGGTAGCAGCAACACAGTGGCAATTAATGGCTCTTGTCAGGATCCATAAATTATGGCATCTAAGGGCCCGTCTTTTCTATCTCTCTTAAAGGTTCTGGGCAGCTTATTAAGGCATCTAGTCTTTGCTCCGATGTGCCATCTCAAAGGAAAAGAATAAACAGCCAATCAAATAGAAATTCTCTGTGGCTTAATTCAGAGGCCCTTAGTATACACATTGCACTAATATGAGCACATGGCTCTTCACCTGACATTTGAACTAATTATTCTTTGTTTCTAAATTTGTTATGCTCATTTTTCAATCTTTGTTGAATGTCAGTCTGAGTCCCACTCTGAAAAAACATACATTTTTTAAGTAGCTAAATAGATGAAAAAAATTAAGAGTGTATGTGTAAAATCCATACTCTTCCTATTTGATGGATACACTACTATAGTTTGATAATAGATTTTTAAAAGAAAAAGAATAATGATCTGTATGACACAGAGCACTTATGAGTGTCTTGTAGCAAAATTTAGGGAATATTATTTGTCACAGCCACATTTTGTTTTTCTACCACAATGTGAAACTGAGAAAAGATACTTGCAAATACTCAGATAATCATAGGAGATCAAAATAAATCTGTGTGAATTTTTGAACTTGAACGTAACCTTCCTTTCTCAGAAAATTCAGGCTTGAAAAGGTAGATCCTTGGTGTGTTGGCTTCGTCCCACTATAGCGAGCTTGATATTGTTAACCTTGTGCTTTCCCTCCTTGTTGTACCCTGACGAAGAGTGGAATTCAAATCCATCTCTTCACGAACTAGCTATGTGATTTGAGATGTCACATAAAACCACTGCATTTGTTTCTCACCTGCCCCAAAAGCGTAATAAACATTTTTGTCGGGCGGCATCTGTGGCTCAGTGAGTAGGGCGCCGGCCCCATATACCGAGGGTGGCGGGTTCAAACCCAGCCACGGCCAAACTGCAACAAAAATTAGCCAGGCGTTGTGGTGGGTGCCTATGGTCCCAGCTACTTGAGAGGCTGAGGCAGAAGAATCACCTAAGCCCAGGAGTTGGAAGTTGCTGGAGCAACTCCGCTGCACTCTACCGAGGGTGAAAAAGTGAGACTCTGTCTCTACAAATAAATAAATAAATAAAATAAACATTTTTGTCAATTACATGTTGAATGTATACGAGGAAAATACTCAAGACTTGATGAATGATGGGTGCTATGTAAATGTTACTTATCAGAGTTACTGTTTTCTATATTTTCACCTCACCTATTGTAATCCCAACCAAACCAAGGTGTCCAAAGACCAGACAGATCTCTATTTCCCAGATATGCTGCAGACTAACTGTGTGTCTCTAGGTTTTTCATGTGACCCTTTGATTCAATTTCCTTAACTGTAAGGGGAAGATCCTGGTCCTAATATTCTTTGTAGGCACATTGACATTTTCCTTCATTATAGGACAATAAACACACAAAAAAAGCCCTGCTGTAGGTCAGGATTACCTACAGGCCTGACCACCAGTGACCTTTTATTTCTTTTATATCTTAACCTCCCTCTGGCCACCCAAGACTGCTGATACTACCAGGCCTCCCAAGACTGACTCATCATCATCTACCTTGTGCCTCACAACTTGCCCTTTTTCTCCAACCCCAACCTCCTCTTGGAAAAAGGAACTTGCTCTGGATCCAGGTTTCTTAAAATCAGAGTCTTGACACCAGTTGACCTGATAAAGTCATCCATCATAAAGTACAGTAAATGCTAATACCTAGTGTTACTATTCCCGGGAAGGCTACGCTTGTTTATCTTTTAATTGAAGAGATGAACTACAGGGAACTGGGGGGATGTAGGCACCATGGCAGAGGAGGTCCGTGAGAGAACGGGGAAGGCATAGCTAAGCTTGCATTGTCTTGTGGCTGGTACAAGCCAGATCAGACTATGTGTGCCCTGTACTGATCCCTGGATGACTAGACCTCAGAGGCTATTTCTGTGAGCTAATTCTGGTACGGAAATGACATGTCAGGAAATTCCCAGCATGCCAGGAATCACTGGAGGTGTTACTATTCTTACCATCACCTGTTTGAAACCACTGCTAACTATTTAAATCTAGAACTTCATTCTCTCTCTCTCTCTCTCTCTCTCCCTCTCTCTCTCTCAGAAGCATGGTCTGTTTTATTTATTTATTTACTTGTGAGATCATGTGGGAGAAAAAGAAAACAAAAATAGCTTATTACCCAGAATAGAACCAGCATTTTTGGATTTAGAAAACTGTGACAATTATAGCTAACTATTTTAAATAAATAAGACACAAGACATTCTTGTTTTAGGTCATGCTTAAAAGCCGGAAATCATTTCTTGGTCCCTCAGTTATTATTTGCATTTGTTTTGAAATAGTTTACCAATTCCTACATCTGTCTTTGCTAAAAATCTCAAAATCAAAATTTAATGAGAAATATGTTACAATATTTTAACAATTTGACAAGTAATGAGATAAAATTAGACAAAATGCTATTTGGAAGAGAAGAAAAATTGAAAGGTGACAGTGACAATAGCTTTTCAATATTATTATATGAAAAATCACAATGAATACTTCCCAGTTTCACAGAAGGCAGAACAATGGAACATTTTTATCATGGACCTAGGTATAACATAATGCTCTATATTTTTTATTCTTTTTTCCAGTTTTTGACTGGAGCCAGGTTTGAACCCACCACCTCCAGAATATGTGGCCGGCACCCTACTCCTTGAGCCACAGGTGTTGCCTGTTTTATATTTTTTAAAAGCATTATTCTAACTCTGTTGCTGGAAACTTTTATCTATAGCCTAAATGACCACTTGGCACAAATGTTTTCAAAGAGATTCAAACGCTGAGAGGAGGTGAAACAGAATGACTTGCAGAGTTCCGACTAACACCGAAAAATAATTATTAGAGTCCTAGTCCATTAAATCCAATAGGTAAAACACTTCATGAATTAAGTTTGGGATAGAAAAACCAGGAAACAAAGTAACTTATTGTTATAAGAATCTTGAAGTCAACCCAAGTGGGTGAAAACCTCATTGCTTATGGACATTTATTATGCACATAAATAGAAATATTTAAACTTTATCACTTCTGTCATCTGGAAAATAAATGCAGAAAGAAGTAGCACTCAGTCTAAGGGAGTTACTGCAAACATGGAATTGAACAAGATTGTATGCAACGCACCTTGCTGGGCCCAGAATAGATGTTAAGTGAATGAGGGTTTCTGACAAGTGCAGGCAGTCAGCCTATAGGTAGGGTGAACAGACGTCCTGCTTTTGGTGGGACAGTCCCACTTTTCAACAATTTGTCTCGTGTCCCGCAGCATTTTAAAAAAGTCCCGATTTTTGGAAAGAATGCATGAACAGGAGGGAGAACAGGAAGGGAATATACGGTTTTTGGCTGCTGTGTGGCTATTTCGCCAGAATATGAGTTTTATATTATTTTTGTTAATTTTATAATGTTAAACTGTAATAATAACAAATAATTGTTGAGAAGTGATTATCGAGAACTGCTTATCAAAGTTTGCATTGTTGTCAGGCCCTGCCCTGCCCCATCCCCTGTCCCGCCTCGCCCCACTCCCTCGTTCCCCCCCCATGTTGTCCCACTTTACAAATGTTAAAATCTGGTCACCCTACCTATAGGGTGCAAGAGAAATAGCAATCACGTGAGAGGGGAACAGGTGATAAAATGTAGGAGACAGCACAGAAGAAGAGAGGCAGATTGACCAAGATGGGAACATGAAGAATCAAAGCAGAGAAAAGAAACCAGAGCAATAAAGTGAGGAAAGCTTTTGTGGAAAGCTGTCTTTCTCTGGAGGACAAGCTGAGGATAAATGCCCAGTCCCTGGCGTGGCCTGGTGGGCAGGCATCTCTGCGAGTGCATCTGTCCACCCAACCCTCTTCTCAACTTCTGTCCTCTGTCCTCTCTGTGTCCACACATGCGTCAGGAATGCTGCCCCCCTGGGCCTTTGCAATGGCTGTGTCTTTCCTGGGTTCCCCAGATAGACTCAGAAACATTCTTTTACCTCTTGATTAAATCTTTGCTCCAATGTTGGGCAACATCTTATTGAAAACTACACAGAGGACAAAAGAAAAATCACAGCTCCCCTCTTCCACCCCAGGCCTTCTGGCTGCTCTGTCTCCTTCCTAGCACTTGACATGGAATTATCTTTCCATACACTTAAAAATAACTGAAGTGTTCATTATGTCTATTGTCTGCTTTACTAGAATATAAACTCCATGAGGTGGGAGAATTTGATGTGTTCACTCTTATTTCCTAAAACAAGGCCTGGCACGTGGCTGGTGCTCAGGAGTCTTTTATTTTTTTAATTCATGAATGTAAATTGAAGGAATAAAAAGAGGAGGAAACCCATTCAAGACTCAGGAAAATTATTCTCTAACTTTCTATTTTAATTAGTATTCCCCATGCTTTGACAGGAGCATACACATTACACACTAGAAAGGTCTCCACATCTAATTATATTTAAATTATAACTGTTAGCTTTGAGTTTTAATAACATCATTGGCTTCCTATTCTACTGTAACCCACTCCAAACAGGCTAGAACACGAAATCCTACAAACAGAGAACCTCAACAGTGTGTATTAAAGTGTTTAATATTATGAACTCTGAAAATATGCGAGTTTCCCAAAATGGCTAATTACACACAATGTCTATGTATATGTTTGCTTCTATACCAACAATATTCTTTAATTCATAAGGCTTGTCTCTTGACATCCAGTGGAAGTAGCTGAAGCCCCGATATCTAGCAATTAAAATTATAGTGGAAGCAACTGGTATAAACAAAGCCCGGATCCTGTCACACTTGATCACCTTTTTCTGTATCCTGCCCCACCATCCTTAATGAGGCAGGATGGAAAGAGGCTAGCTAAGAAGTGAGCATTTCCCCAAATTGGAGTTCTCAACTTGAGGAAGTATAATGGTTCTTCATTGGGTAAACATAGTAATTGACTTTTATAGCCTTTTAGAAAATACATATGTATGCATTCTTTTTAAATCTAGAAAGAAATGCATTATATATGAATGAATGAATAAGAAATGAGTCTGCTGTGTTTCTTACCATCAGCATCCAAAGTAACAGTAGGCAGTCATGTCAAAAGCACCAAATAGTTCAGTACTATTTTCAGAACAAATGTTACAAGGTATTATTGTTCATCGGGTGATGTTCCATACCTTTTTGGTCCTGCCAACCTCTATTCTGCTGTCTCCTTCACAGTCCTTTATCCAGCATCCTGAATCCTGACCCGAGTCAGCAGTGCAGCAAAGTGTACAGATAATCCACATGGAGCAGAGCATTTCTAGAAGAGCATAAGGAAGCTCAACCAGTGTTTCAATTCGTATCAACCATGTGTAGACTATGATTTAGGAGGGTGCCTACCATAACCACATGTTACACTCCAGGTTATCGCTACTCAAGAAGGACGTGGAAAGAGTTTAGAGGAAACTACAAAAATGGATAAAAATAGGAAATCAGATCCATAAGGAAATTTTATTGTAATACAATAGTTATGGAAATAATCAAGCAAAAGTCATCTGGAATCCAGGGATCTCTATTTTCTCGATCCTTGTCATATGGCCACCCTCATCACAGAATGATTTTCCCTCTTTGATGGCAGCTCAAGGAGTTTGACAGCATCCAGGCTCTGATAAATAAGTGACACCTCTGAGTCTGTACACCAGGACAATGCCATAGAAGAACCCCAACCAGTCTCACTTAATTATCTCTGACTTCCAGGAAAAAATTAACTTAACCAGGGCCTCATTAAGTAATACTGCTTGCTGTTTTATTCAGATATATTCCAGGTCATTTTTGCCTTTAACATATAAATACATGTAATTATAAAGGAAAAAGAAATCCATGAAACAGAAGTCCAGTTCTATCCTTCAGTTTCTGTGTGATGCAGTGTTTTATCTGCCTTATGAGAAACTCAGGTCTCTGACAGAGACACACGTAACATTTTTTTTTCCCCAAAGTATTACAAAGACACAAATATTTTTTGGTTGCATAGGATCACTTTGAAAATGCTCAAGTCATAGTTGTAAGTGTACCTGTCGCCCAGATGGTGTTCATGGTACCCGTGAGGTTGGTTTCTGCCCTTCCCCTCCTTTCCCCGCTGTCCTGCTGGACTTCCCATTAAGTTTTACTTCCTTCTAAGGCATGCATGCTCTTCAGTTAGTTCCAATTTAATAGACCCAGTATTCTTTAACCTTAATGAAGTCAAATGAGATTAAAATGGAGCCTAAAGCATTGTGGGTGTGATCTTGCTTGCTCTCTAGGCAATGTTAGGCGATGCTTATGGACGTTTTTGCTAGTCACATCAGGGGGGAGCGGATGGGGAAATACTGCTGGCATCTGGTGGGTAGAGGCCTGGGTGGCTGCAAAACATCTTCAGGGCACAGGACAGTCCCTCTCGGCAGAATCATCCAGTTCCAAATGCCAATAGTACTGCAGTTGAGAATCCCGGCTTAAGAGTGCTTGTGCTGTTCAACAAGCAGTGCAGTCACTTAGGAAATAATTTCCACATCTGCTCCTCTCCATGCACCTTGTGTTAGAGTAATCGTGAGGGTAATGGAGCAGCAGATGAACTAACCTCCATGTTTGGAATCTCCAAAGTTTACACACAGTGTTTAAGCAGTGAGAAGCAGTCCATTCACCATTCTCTCAACTAAATGTTTTATTTTAATTTGAAAAATTTAGACTTTATAAATTTTGTGTATTTGAGGTTTCCAGTTCCTTCAGCACAGAACTCTTACCTTGTGAAGCTGACATTTGATAAGTCAGGGTATTAGTAAAAAATGTACTGATGACATCATTACCCATAATCCTCTGCTGTCTAAAGAGTACGAACGTGAAACTGAGTATGTCACTGGGGCCGAAGTTCAGCCAATAGTTCTGGGCTCTGGTTTCCAGTTAAATCACATATTCTTATTAGAACTTGAGAATCAATAACAGATTCTATCTTCTTGTTATCATTGACTTTTTGATAAGCAGTTTTGCTGAGAACATAATATTTGGACTTAAATTAACAACCATTTCCTATATCCTGTACAGTGATTAATTAACTAATCCAGGCATTAGTCTGAGAACAAAGGAGAAATGTCTCCTGGTGGTTTCACAAGAATGCTGAGAGCCAGTCAAGACTTTTAATCTCAGCTTTACCACTTGTTGTATGACCTTGGTAAAAAAAAATCAATTAAACCAATATTTACCTCTTCTTTAAGATGTGGATAATACTTAAATCTCCCGTGAGCAGTGAGATAAACGTTGGTGAGGTAATTAACTTATAAATTGCTAAATAGATTGCAAATATCAAGACTAATGCTCCTAGTCTGTAATGATTTCACCTGTATTTGAAACTTGTGGATTAAAGTTTCTAGAATGTAAGTGACTTTGCCAAATCTAAATTGGTAACAAATGGTGGAACTAGAATGAAGATTTAGGTCTTTTGACCACTAATTTGATGCTCTCTTTATGTTTGATATTTTACTTCAAATTTGTGCCATTTAACCATCTTGCAAGCATGCTTTTTCAGTGTGTCTAAGTGTGCTGTAATTATTACTCACCGATGACCCCTGGATCATCAGCCTTTCGGAATGTCATGTTGATAACCAAGTCTTAGACATAATTTCTGTATTTTTTGGTTGAATTCTTACCCCGTTTTATACGTTAATTCTTCTTCATATATTACTTAAATATTACCTATTATCATATATACTTATATATATGGCCATACGACCATATATTACATATTATCTTCCCTGCAGGAGCACCACCTGTGAGTTCACCAGAGTTCCTCCTGTCTTTAGCATTGTTGCCCCTGTAGTCTTCTCCTTTGAACTTCTGTTTGCAAATCTCCCCACGTATTTCAAGAAATTCCCACCATCTACTACTGGGGGAATCTTACCTCAGACTCAAGCCTGAGTTCTTAGAATGATCCTCCAAGGGTTCCCACAAGACAGGGCAGAGTACTCTAAGATGCAAACATGGACGCTGCCAGGCTCATGGAAGGTTCCCCCCAGAGTGGCAGCACATCGGCCACTCTTTCTGAGTATGCAGTGGGTAGCTGTTAAATCACACACAAGATACGTGATGTACCATATCATATGAATCCACAGAGAAAGCGATCCAAATTGTAAGTCAGCAAAGACTTCGGTGAAAATTGGGGCAAATAAGGTCACCGTGAATCCTGGCGTTCAGCTTATCTTTAACACTTTTGTTCTCATTGGAAATTGCACATTATATTATAAACTGATGAAACACTGGAGATACCATCACATATTTAGTAAGAGTTACTTTGGGTCTTATGATATTAATGGTGGCCTTTGGGAAACCTACAAATTTTTGTCTTTGTTTTTTATTCTATTGTGCATCTGGTTCCTAGACCTTTATTAATACTCAGTATTGACCTATAAAAATGTTTTCACTTGATATACTTTTAATAACCTAACTCATATGTGCTTCTTCCATACATATTCATAGGAAGACCACATAACCCCCAGAAAAATAGAACTTACGCAGCGAATTGATTAGCATATCAAGCAATTGTGTCAGATGCATATAAAAATGTATCATCTTCGTAATCTAAGAAGATGTTTCTTAAATTAAGGATTTATTTGTCCGACAACCTGTAACTCCTACATGCTACTGTAGCAATCTTAAAAAAATATAAAACAGTAATGGCCAAGTGAACGTTAAGTTTCCCATATTAAAACTTTTACAAAAGGTCAGGAAAAAACTATCCACTGAGATTAATTTCTTGTCTCTTTGAGTACAAAACTCTCGTGTTTAAATCTTGCTTTCAAGAAAACAAAGAGAAGAAAGGTATCTTAGGTAACATGGAAAGCATGTGACTGTCCCAGTGGAGAGTTTCTCTCTTAAAAATTAAGGAAGGGTTAGACAAGCAAATTGATGCTGTTCTTGGCAGGGTGATAACTTGAAGAGCTATCGTGTTGCTGCAAGGAAGAGCATGTTTTAACTTCCCTCTGTGATTTGAGTATTTTCCTACATGGTAGGTGGTTGAAATATCTGAGTCTCATTCTTTCATTTAAAAGGAGATGAAAGGGAGAAACTTTAACCATCCTCGCGTGCATTTTTAAGATAGAACTACCTACAGTTCTCTAAAGGATGACATCTTTGCGGCATAAGAAAACTCAGACTTCATTTAGCATTCCACTACTCACTCCTTTTGGATTATTCCTTACAGCTCTGAAATGCCCAAGTCACTCTGGGCTAGCTATTTGTAAGCTGCCACTGTGAGATGACATTTAAAACGAATGAAAAAGATATAGACAGCCTCCTCTCTAAACAAAATCAACCTTGCCTGGAAAGCTGGTCTGCGAGGGTTGGTTTTCTGCCCCACTCTGCTGTGCATATGGCATTCTGGAAATTATAAATTCTGTTTTACAGAACTAAATATTTATTACCAGAGGAAAATAGATTATTAATTACAGCCAAAGGCTGCTTTGATTAAATATACAATTAATTAGCTATGCTAAGCTCATCCATCCCAGAGCTCCTAATATTTTCAGCCCGATGATTCTTCTAGTACTTTTAATTAAAATTGTTCTAAAAAGCCACAAGTTAGCTGCATGTGCACTTAAACTGAAGTTATCTCTTCAGTGTTTCACTGGTTTCCGTATGCCATGTAATTAATCTTTAGTGATTAAATGTACATAAAATCATCAGAGATGCAAAGTAATTTGTGCGGACATGGAACAATGGAGAGCTTTTTACTGAGCCTTGGCAGGATTGTTTTATCTGCTGGAAGTTATTTAAAAGCATACAGATGTTAATTGTTGGAAGGGAGTGAATTTACAAAAATGTGCCCTGCTCCCCCACTCTTCCAAATGAAGCAAAGTAAAATCAACAGTATTAGTAGAGAAAAATGTATGTGGCAGTTTCAATTTAGGAACATGATGACTCTATTTGGTGGTGCTGCCCCTGCTCTGTTGCCCTGTTTTGGTTGGGTTCCCGAGGCAGACCTAGAACCATACAAAATACAGTTTTCAAAGCGCGCCACCCCAGATACTGTTGCCGTGTTCTACACGCATGCACCCAAACTGAACCAAAACTTTGAGTTGGTGACAACTCTCCATACGGTCCAGGGATTCTGGAGAAACCCTGTTTGAATACCTCATTGTGGGAAAAAGCATGAGGGAACCCAGGTGGTCCTGAGAATGACCTGTTGCTGAATTGTTGTGAAGCA
>NW_003852465.1:2771414-2773142 GCF_000181295.1 Otolemur garnettii
CATTTCAAGTTGTGACTGGGGCAAACTTCACTCATCCTATCCACATGGCATCCATTGCTATTTTAAATGCATTTACCTCATTGTTTGACTTCGGCAGCAATCGACTATTTTTTATTGATATAGAACAAAATCTTTCCTTTTTTAAACCTGTGAATTTGAGGGACCTGGGAGCACAGCGTTAGGTAGGGTAGGGGCACACACGCAGGTGGTTTTACTTGTCAAGGTAAACGCTTGTGAATTCCCCAGGGCTTAGCCTTTGTACTGTGGCTTCACAGCATCCACTGAGTTCAACAAGCATCAGACTGCATGCCCATGGCAGACTTGATTGTGGAAAGTGATTTAAGCCTCCCGCTTCTCCTAGGATGTTGGCTCTTTGTTCAAATTGTGTCCTGTCCTATGGTGTGAAATACCTTTCATGGTCCAGGCACCAGTTAGAGATGCTGGTATTGAAAAATTTGGGTGTCCAGCAAGTTCTACTTTCTTGTGTTAATTTCCATGTTGTAAAACTCCTATATATTCTCTTTAGTCGGGGAGGGGGGAAATATATTTATGGCAAAATAGTTACTCACTTGGCTAGGTGGGTGATAACCAGAAAAGCAAAAATGTGGAAGGAGTGATTTTTGATTTCTGAAGTAACCACTGAAAATACAAGTCTTTAGGGCAGTGGTTCTCAACCTTCCTAATGCTGTGCATGGCCCTTTAATACAGTTCCAGTGGGTCGCGACCCACAGGTTGAGAACTGCTGATAAGGGATGGCAACATCTACTTATATTGCCTTTATATTTTTATATTCTTAAAATACAACTTCAGGCAACTTATATTCCTGCACGGGGTGGATTTAATTGGCTGGAGTAGAAACTGAGGCTAGGCTGCTATAGAAAATCTGTGGATCTGAAAGGACCCATTGGACTCCGTGTGAGTGAGAGCACATCAGAGCACCACGGGAAGGCCCTCTCCCTCCTCCCCCCGCTGGCCCATCTACGCTGTCCTGCCTTGACCTAGATTCATCATTTTCCCCACTAAATACCTAAATGGTTTCATGGCTTCCCATTCAGTTATGTCTTGCCACAGCCTCTAGAGTTGTGCCCCCAAACCAAAATAAGGACATGCTGCTTTTTAGATAAAAGGTATTGAAAAAAAAAAAAAAAATCCCTGTCATTGCCCATTGAGGAAACAAAGATCTGTGTCAGCACCTTCTTTCTCTGCAGCCTCTTCATGCACCCAACACTCAGCCAAATCCCTCTCCACTCAGTCTCCCTGGGTCTCCCACGGGACCCCAGCAGATGCCATTTATAAAACTCTTTATCTTTTAAGACCCTTCTCAAATGTCAAATCCTGGAGTCCCAGAAGTCCCAGACAGAGCTAGCCCTTCATGTCCCCGCGGATTTCTCTTCAGACCTTTATTGCGGTCTTTACATGTTCGGCTGTAAGTATAGATGTATACATCGTCTCCCCCAGATTGGGAAAGCAGGTGCCTTTCCTCCCTCAGCCTGTTACACGCAGCTCCTACAACTCTCAAATGGGGATAAAACCTTACCTCCCATGACTGTTCTTGGATGTGACTGAGCTAATCTAGGCCAAGGGGTTGGCTCAGCTCCTGGCATTTTGTGAGTGCTCACTCAGTACTAACAGATATTATTGCCGTTGTCACTGCCAGGACTATAACTGACATCCCCAGAGAATAGGCTAGTCTGTCACTCCAGAGTTACTCAGGAAGGAAGAGAAGGA
>NW_003852465.1:2773906-2826048 GCF_000181295.1 Otolemur garnettii
TAGCACCTTTGATTTTGACATGCAAGAAGTCCTATTATAAGAATAAAATCCACAGTCTCCCAATCCTTTATTAATAAGTGTGGGGTACAATTTCCCTCTTTTGCTTAATAAATAGTTATTTTTTGACACTTCTTGGGCACCATGCTGACGCAGCTAAGCACAGAGGTTAATGTCTTCATTCTACAGCCTTTTATTCTCTCACCACCTAGATAGGACACAGAGGTCTTGTTTAAAGGCTCAGAACATATTTCTTCTCATCCAAGGGATATGAAAGATGAATACATCTATCAAATTCTCAGTTCCTGATCCTGATTGTCGGATTTTTGATTTGGGCAGTTTGGGTTTTTTTATTTTTAAACAGGAGCTCAGAGTTGCTCAATTACAATGGAATTTTTTGTTCCCAGTGAAATAATTTGAGTTCGCTTTAAGAACATTTGCCATACATGTGCCTATGTCCTCATATCCGTAGGCTTGTTGCAGAAAATTCTATCTCCACCAGAATTTTCTCATTAAGTTTCACGTCCTTGGATCTGATATGTCACAACTCAATGGATGGGTTTATTAATGATCACCTACATCAGCTGAGTATTATCTTAGGCAGTAAAAGGTCAGTAAGTAGTTGTTATCCTGCCATTTCGTCAGTGGACTGTACTCCAGAGATTTAGGTCATTATTCACTGCTTATAGAATCACTTGAGATATGAAAATTCTTTTTATAGTAATGAAAGAACTCCCACAATTAGCCAGAAGGCAGCCATCTATCTTTTTAAATAGCTCAGCTTGGAGAAGAACAGGACTTGAGGTGATAGTAGATGAATTGTTAGAACAATGATAAAGTTGGTGATACCAATCTATGTTTCTTTGCTTGTAGGAATGCATGTGTATTCACACACAGAGAGTAAAAAAAGACATCTGCAGCACAGTAGGAATTTATTTCTCTAAATATACGCAAATTCAGAAATAAATTCCGTAGGAAACTCTTCATCCATCAAGTCTTTATAACTATTTGTGAACTCTAAATGATTTCATCAGGAATCTATTTCTACCTAATAAAAATATATAATGATGTATTGGAAACATTTTATTTTGACCTACCACATTTTGCCATGTATAATGTGTACTTTTTTGCCCATTATTCATGGGAAGTACTAATTCTGTGTCGATACATACATGTTCTTAATTCTTTTATTTGTGCTTATGTGTTAAAAGTGCAATCCTAGAAAGCAATAACAATATTTCTATGCAAAATAAGACACTAGAATACCATAATCTCACCCCTTCCAAGCTACCTCCCTCCCCAGGAACTCCTCATGGGGCATCCACCCCAGCTGCAGAACCCTCCAGCGCACCTGGCTGGTCGTGCTGGACACTGCTGCAGCTGCCATCTTGGAAGTGGGAACACTGCCAATGGCTATGTGACAGTTAGTGTTGGGACTTTGGCAAAAGAAGGGCAGACGTGACCGAGCAGTGATGCCTCATTCTCTCACAAGAGCCCCAAGGCATAGAGCCAGCTTCTGTGAAGAAGGCAGTAGCAAGCTCAGGCAGCAGGTAAAAACGGTCTGGACAACCTCAGTACCCAACTTCCTCCAACTGTCCCCTCTCAGCCCACTCTTGACCCCACATCCCCTCATTTCTTATTCCCACCCATAGCTATTGGTGGGAACAAGGCCATAGCTGCTTTGCTGAGAACCCAAGTGGGCCTATCTACTGTGAAGCTGGTGTGAGGGCCAGGGCTGGCCCTCTCTGCCCCAGGCTCCTGATGGTAGATCCCTGCCCTTTCCTTGGTAGATCTCTGCCCTTTCCTCAGTAGATCTCTATCCTTTCCTTGGTAGATCCCTGCCCTTTCCTCAGTAGATCTCTATCCTTTCCTCGGTAGATCCCTGCCCTTTCCTCGGTAGATCCCTTCCCTTTCCTCGGTAGATCCCTGCCCTTTCCTCGGTAGATCCCTTCCCTTTCCTTGGTAGATCCCTGCCCTTTCCTTGCTGCCTCATCTCTCACCCAGCGGGCACCATTCTGAGGGGCCCAGGACACCACGCTGAGGAGGAAAATCCATGATCTGGGGTCTGAGAGACCCAGTTCTGAGACCCAATTCTACTAGGAGCCTGTTGTTGTGACCTTTGGCTTTAGTCCCCATGAAGTTTACTTGGCAAGAGTACTTGGCAGTGAAACACAAAAGCTTAGGGGACCCTGAGTCCATAGATTATAATTTTGAGCCTATCACTTGTCCAAACCCCAAAGGTGCTGAGTTGATATAAATTCCCAACTTGCCTGGAGAAAGAACCATTTAGGATAATTGTTAATTGGACAGATACCCAGATCTTTCTCCTGGAGAGGTAGTTCAATGTATTTGGGTGTGGTTCAGGAGTCTCATTTTAACCAGTCCCCTGGGTGACTGGTAGGATTTGTAAGTTTAGGAAAAGCTGGTATCATCTGTTCTGACGTTACCGAGAGCCCAAGGTCTAGATGGCTCAAGGAAGTCACAGTCCAGTCACTAGTGAGAAATGTAACTACAGAGTGCTTCCCTGGAATATTATCAGGGAAGATTTCCTTGACAGCGCAGTGGTCCAGGGGCCTGACAATGGGGCCAGCTGCAGGAGAATTGAGGCAGCCCAGAAAGGGCAGGGATCTACCATTCGGAGCCTGGGGCACGCGAGGCCAGCCCTGCCCCCTCACACCAGCTTCCTGGGAAATAAGCCTGTGGGGGTTCTCTGTGGAGTAGCCGTAACCATGTTCCCGCCAATGGATATGGGGGAATAGGAAATAGAGGAAGTGGGAATGAAAGTGATCTGGGAAGGGACAGTTGGGGGAGGCTGGGCACTCAGGTCATGCAGACCACTCTCTCTCCTGGTCTGATGCCTGGACTCACTCCTGGCCTTTCCACAGTGGTCAGCTCCGTGCCGTGCACCTCTCCCAAAAGACAAGGGTGCCGCTGAGCAGCCTCTTCTGCCCTCCTTTACAAAATTAAAATGAAACAGTTCCTTCCTGAAAGTTTAAGCCAAAATGTGGGAATGCTTTACATATGGGCAGGCATTATACACAGCAAAGAACAGGAACTTCAGACTTATCAAACATTTGCAAGAATGGTATAAACTATTCTCAAATTTAATTCACCTAGATTCCCCCTATTTTAACATTAGCATGTTACATTTGCTTTAGATTCTCATGATCGCTCCCCTAAACCCCTCATGGAGCCATGAAGGTTAACGTCCACCTATGGTGGGCACGTAGACATTACATGACTCCTGATGGGATAGTCTGAGAAGACATCCACCACTGTAAGCATTCGCGACAAAAATATTATAACCTGAGTCTAATAACTCTAGACCAACCCAAAGCAATGGAATATCTTCATTTGTTTGCTGCTGCTATAACAGAATCACACAGATTGGCTAATTTATAGTGGAAAGAAATATATTTCTTCCATTTTTGGAGGCCGGGAAGCCCAACATCAAAGGAACAGCCTCTGGTGAGGGCTTTCCCCCTGCCTGGTGGAAGGCACCACCTGGCATGGTGAGAGAGCACACGAGAATGGGAGGGACAGGTGCCGCTTCTCAATAGGGCTGCACTGGGGATTAAGTTTCCAGCACATAAACTTTGAGGGACCCCAAAATTTGTTCTTCTCAAAGGCAAACTACATTCATTCTGTCCTAATAGTAGCAAAGTATTAATTTGTTCCAGTACCAATTCAAAAGTGCAGAATCTCATCTAAATCAGATATGGGAGCGACTCAGGTATCATTCACCCTGGAGCAAACTCCCTCCGGCTATGAGCCTCTGAAATCAAACAAGCTGCCTACTTCCAAAACACAGCGGCGGTACAGGCATAAGGTAGACACGCCCATTCCAAAAGGGAGAAATAGGTGAGAAGAAAAGCAGTAACTAGCTCCCAGCATGTGCAAAATGCAAGCAGGAAAACAGTATTAAGGCTTAAAAGGCCAGAATAGTGGCCTGCATGCCGGGCACACTGGGTGGCGTTTCCTCGCCCCTAGGGCTTTGCTGGGCTCAATTCCACTCAGCAGCTCTCAGAGGTTGGAGTCTGTGCCTGCAACTTTCTCTGGCTGGAGCTGCACACTGGTAGCCCTACAATTCTGGGGTCTCCAGACTACCCCATTCCCATATCTCCATAAGGCATTTCCCTCATGGGGCTCTCTAGGTGGCTCTGTATCTATGGCAAGTCTCTGTATGTTGTCCACAATATCCTTTGGCATCTAGAAAGAAGCTGCCTTGGCCCCATAGCTCTTACCTTCTCTGCACCTGCAGAATTAGCACTATGTGGATGCTGCCTGGGTTTAGAATTTATACTTTCCAGAGCAGTGGGTTGAGCCACATTTGGGCCTACTTGAGCTATGGCTGGGGTGGCCAAGGGGCTCCCACTGGAATTCAAGCAGCAGAAGCCCATTCAGGGCAGCAAAACTGGGGTACTGCAGGTGCCTCTCTGAAAACTTTGCCCACACAGTCCTGCTTACCTTGAAGATCTCTTCAAGGTCACTCTTCCAGAGTCCTGATGAATAGCACCTGGCATCCTTCTAGCTATATTTATCTCTTCAACAAATGGTCACTTGGCCTTACCCTTGGTTTGCTACCAAGAAGATGGCTTTTCACTTTTACATGGCCAAGCTGTGGATTTTCCAGTTTTTTGTTCTGCTTGCCTTTTAATTAGAAATTCCATCCTTAAGTCATTCTCCTTTTCTCTCATGTTACCGTACATGGCCAAAAGAAGGCATGCAGAGCATGGAATGTCTTGTGCTTAGATAGTTCTTTTTCCAGGTCTTCTAGTTCATCACCATTAAATTCTGCCTTCAAAAAACCCTACAACACAGACACAATTCAGCCAAGTTCATTGACGCATTATGACAAGTATACTTTACTCTGGTTCCAATATCTTGTTTTTCAGTTCCAATGGAGACAACATCAGAATAACCTTTACCCTTCATTTTTCGACACACTTTCTAATTATAACAACTTAAATAATTTCTAAGAAGTTCCAGATTTTTCCTACACTTCTTGTCTTCTCAGCACTCAGCAGAATTGCCACTAAATCTCCATTCCCAGCAATCTAGGATTTCTGTAGATTGCTCCTTCAGAGTCTTCTAGCTTCTACCCATTACCCAGTTCAAAAGCTTCTTCTACATTTTCAGGTATTTGTTAAAGCAACAACCTTACTTCTTGGTACCAACTTTTTTTTTTATTAAGTCATATATACATAGATCATGAATACATTTATACTTTTGTGGTATTCAATGTGTTGATTATTTGTACAAATTGGAGTGCTTACATCCTACTAATTAACGTAGCTTTCACCTCATTTACTTAATCACAATGTTAAGACATTTGCATTCAATACTTGATAGATTTGACTTATACTCTTGCAATATGCTTCATAGGTGTGATCTCACCATTAACCCTTCCTCTATTGAGCCACCTGCCTCCCTTCTCATCCCCCTCCTTCATCCTGGGCTATAGTTGTGATTCATCTCTCATATGAAAGTGTGAGTGATTATAAATTGGTTTCATAGCAGTACTGAGTACGCTGGATGTTTTTTTTCCATTCCTGAGATACTTTACTAAGAAGAATATTTTCCAGTTCCATCCATGTAAACATAAAAGTGGTAAAGTCTCCATCTTTTTTAATGCTGCATAGTATTCCATGGTATACATATACCACAATTTATTGATCCATTCGTGGGTTGATAGGCACTTGGGCTTTTTCTAAGACTTGGCAATTATGAATTGAGCTGCAGTGAACAATCTGGTACAAATATTTTTGTTGCCAATTGATTTTTGGTCTTTTGGATATACACATAGTAGAGTAATTACAGGATCAAACAGCAGTACATTTACATCCCTGAGTGTGCTCCAAACATCTTTCCAAAAGGAGCATGCTAGCTTGCATTCCCACCAGCAGTGCAGAAGTGTTCCCTTTTCTCCAAACATTTGTAGTTTGGGGATTTTGTGATATGGGCTACTCTTACTGGAGTTAGATGATATCTCAAAGTGGTTTTGGTTTGCATTTCTCTGATGATTAAAGATGTATTTTCTTTAGCTACAGCAGAATACCACAGACTGGGTAATGTATAATGAAAATAGATGTATTTCTTACTGTTCCAGAGCTGAGAAGTCCAACATCAATGTTCTGGCATCTGTCAAGGACTTTCTTGTTGCTGCCTGACAGGCTAAAGGCATCACACAGAGGGAGCCAAACTCATTCTTTCATCAGGATCCCACTTCTGTAACAACAGCATATAGCCCTGTTATAAGCAGAAAACTGGACTAAATGGACGTTGGGGTTGATGTGATCAAACATGCATGTACTTATGTTCTGAAATTTCACGAGGAAAACAAAACTATATGCCAGGAATTGTTCTGCTCATTGAAAACATTTTTTAAAGGTTGAAATTTATTCTAGCTGATCTCTTAGTAGGTTGTCTTCATCCAATTCAGCTCAATTCCTATTCTGTGAGGTTTTTTTAATCATAAATGTTTTGGACACTATCCTTGATCCTGCTATCCTAGCAGGTGTTCCCATATAATCAAGCATATCAACGTCAGGGGCAGGGGAGGGAAATGTACTTACATTTCTTGAAAATTGAAGATTGTATATGATGAGGGTTTTAGTGAATATAAAGTTCAGATTATTATTAAATTCCTCCTATATCAAATACTTGAGCAGCGGCTTAAATTATTTCCTCTTCCTGAAAAATGTTACTAGGCCATACTTTGGCAACACCTCACTAATTATCAAATAGAGAATTTGATCCTTAGCTTCACTAAGGGACTTTAGTCAAAATTAATGCTATAGTTATTTGTGAGTGTGGGAGATTTTGTAAACTTATCAGGTGCAATATTATGTCCAGCCAGAATGATAATACACAAGTCCTTCATAGTCATTCTCAATGTGAAATTGAGCTATGTCAACTGTACATAATGCTTGGATCTCTACCTCTTTTATTGAGTATTCTCATATTTATTCTCCTTGGAAAGGCATAGAGGCTTAGAAGCCCTTATTTGTCCGAAGAGGCAAGGCGGTTTGCAAACCTTATCATTCCCAAACAGCTCACTCTAGAAATGGCAACTCACCAGAGTCACTTGTTTATTCCTGCTCTTGTTTGCACTTCAAAAGAGGGAGGGAGTCTGTTTGTTTTCTGATATCCAAGAAAATTTTGCACGGTTGGATTTGGAGGAATAATCAAAGAGTAACAACTCCTATCTGAGCGGAGGCCACTAATCACTCTGGGGAAACTTGATGAGTGGCCCAGATTTTGCCATCTATCCAAAAGGGTAGGTATTTGTTTAAACAGAAGCTTCATCAAACATTGCCATGATACGGTTTACATATGAAAAGCTATATTCTTTACTTAACATTCACAAGTTGCCTATGGATTAATTAGTCCATCTGCCGCAACAAATGTATTCACATATCTTTTGCATAGATTGCTGGAAAATGACTCCTTTTGTCTACCCACTTAAGATTATGCTATCACTATAATGGAAAATAATAACTTTTTAGAAACAAGACATTTATTTTTCATATCTATAAAAGGTGTTTTACATTTATTACAAAGCATCTCTTGAATATCTAATTTTTGAGGGTATTTGTCTGCGTAGAACTACATTGATAAGTACAAAGGGTGGGGGAAGACCTTTTCAGAAAATAGTATTATGTGGTTAATTTTTCTTTTATTTTCCCATTGTACGCTCACTTATTAGTTCACCTGAATGTGTATAAGTTTTTAAAGTTTTACATAATTCAGATCACTCTCTTCACTCTTTTCCAATCCTATGCTAGTTTGTCTGAAGACAACCTCATGTCACGATTTATCCTGGAATTTCTATCATCGGCATCTTCTTTTCCTCTTTTCTGTGGTGTTCTTGTAATGTCTTTTTGTCTACTGCATCTGCTTTCTCATTTATCACGAGTCAGGTGGCTTAATCACCACTTCAGAGTCCAGTCTCCCCACTCTGGGACTGCTAGCCTTTTATCAAATATCAATCACATGAATCTTTTCAGTTGTTGTCTAGTCAAGACATTGAAATAGAACCAAATCAGTTTGGGCCACAGTTATCAACATGCCAGATGCTATAGCAATAGATAGAATTATCTCATATAATACTCCTATTTTTTATGATACCCTTCCCTCTTCTCATTCCATTTAACAATCCCTTTAGAAAAAAAGTCTCTTTCCCTATAGCATGTTGCAGTCAATCTACCATCCTTTTCAGAACCCTTCTGCATGTAAATTCAAACTCAAATCCCGTAACAAGTGAGTACTTTTTTAATCTTCAAATCACCTTGCATCTCTTCCCTCCATTTCACTCCTAGCCTTCTTTATCCATTTCTTTTCCTTCTGAAAATCAACTCCCCTATGCCCTTCTGGCAAAAGACCTTCCCACCTTCTACTGGGTCACAAAAGGTTGGAGCTGCACCCTTAATTACCTGTTTGAAGTGGGGCACCATTCGTAAAGGGCTTTTACCTCTTCCAGGCTCATCACACAAAATATATAAAAATTATATGGTATCCACACAAAAGCAAGTTTAAGATTGAGACAGAGAAGAAAGACTAAGGGGATGAGGGAGTAAGGAAGGGGGGAGGAGAGAGGGAAAGAATATAGCATTAAAGAGATAGAATATTAAGGATATGGCTACATGAAATACCAAAATTCTTGTTGTTGATTTAGGAACTAACCCCTAGAAAAAATTAAAGTTTTACTATTTGTTAACTTAGTATAAAATGTTCCTGCAGGATTAACTTCAGATATTCTTGCAATATTGTGCTTCTCTCTAGCTATAACTGGTAACTGAGCAAAGCACCTGCCAGAAAATCCCAATTAAGCTATTTTTTTTTTTTTTTGTGAAAGGCATAATTTATAAAATGGTGACCTTTTGGTAAGCTAACAGTCTGTTGATGAACTTCAAGTGAAGTGAGGAAAAAAAAACACAGTGTTTAGTGTCATCAGTGCTTACATTTTCCAAGGACTCATGTGGGACCACAGAGCCTGTAAAGGTCATAGACTTCTTTACTTTGAGAGATATTAAATAGCTTAAGAAAATAGAGGTCAGCGCGTGATAACCAGAAGAAAAGAGCATTCCTCAATAGGGAAGTAAAATCTCCAAGACTACGTTGGCTCTCCTTTTAAAAGATTGGGTTTAATTGTCCTTAGAGCAAAGAATGAAATTTGCATATAAACATCATGGTTGTAAATGAATGAATGTACGGGTCTTAAAATCAATAGCTATTGATTTTGCTGTATGAACATTAATATTGTCTGCATATTAGGAGTTACAATAAGAACTAATGATTTCCCAGCCAAAAATATGTTTCCATAGAAATTTTTAGGCTATTCTGAATTTTGCAAATCATCTTAACTCAGAGGAATACAAAATAAATAATCATTGTCAGGAGGAAACTCACCTTTTAAAAATTATTCTTGCCCTTAAGATCACGAAAACAAACACACATACTGACCACTAAGGCCAGATTAACAGGTAGGCAAAGTACCCGGCCACCTTGGGGAAAACATACATCAGTGACATTTGTCTGTCTGCTACCTATTGACACGCTTTGTGGATTAGTAGGACTCTGTGTGTGACCAGAAGAAACCCTGGCCACAGATGTTTCCCTTTACCCTCAGATATCACTTGAAGTTACTTCAAAAAGGGCACTATCTTATTTCATTCTACCACTGTTAGGGGTTACTCTTCATACAAGGCTTCTAGGTACCATGTTGACATAGTTCCAGTGGATATTAAATAATTAACAATTCATATGACTAAAGGACAGTTCTCAAAGAGCAATCTGACCCACCACTTGACCCTTACCCATAATTTGGAATTTATAAATACTGACCACAGTATGAAACACAGGGGTTGACACCATTCAGCCTGAGAGGCTAGAGCTGAGGTGGTGCTTTCCATTCTGGGTTTTCTTTGATGTACTGACTACATGTCTTTGGGAGAGATAGGGGTAGTCCTGGCCCATGCACCTGTCATTGGCAGAAACTAAAGGAATGAAAACTTAAGTGTCCCCTAAGCGTCCCCTGTCCACATACTCTCACATGCCCCAAGTCAAACATTCCAAGATGTGTCGGTGAAAATTCAGTGATAATTTTTTAAGTTGTGTCCACGGACAGAGAAGATTCAGAGAGAGTATACACAGATTAGTGAATGTGTACGCAGTGGTAAGTACCCAGTCGAATCTCCAACTGGGGTTTCTTGCTAGTGATCCAAGAACTGAACTGGGACATATTTTGCTGGTGAAGAAACTTAATTGCTCATTTTTTTGAAGGCACATTAACTCTTTCAGGGTCCATTGAGTAAATTAGCTCCTGCAGGTCATTAAGCCTGTCTGTACATGACATGATGATTTCTACCTGGCATGGTGTCGTTTACCCCAAATTGCGATACACTGGCTCTGAGCACACACAGACTCCTTGTCTACTCAGGGAGAGAGAATGTGCTCATTTGAATGTCAGCAATTGTTCTACAGCTGCTACTCGGTGCCTTCCTTTGCTTCTTTTTAGGCACCCAGGGACCTCTAAGGGTTGCTGGTGCCTAACAGTGATCAGTGCCCCACCAACAGGCAAGCGGCTTAAGTTAGCTTCCTAGAAGTGGCATAATTTCAGGGAGATGAGGCAAAGTCGTGTGCCACCAACTATCTCTCCACATTTTCAAAAGTCAATATTATTAATTCATTTGGGGCAGGAGCCATGAAGCTATTTCAGAATTCTAGAGGCCTTTATTAAAATACAAATTCCACTAAGAGGCTGGGTTATCAGGACTCATTTTGAGAGAATGAAATGACCACCATCTGAGAACAAATCTGTTCAGTGTTGACCCCTGAGAGGGTGTTAGGGAAAGTATGCGAGTGTTTGGGGTAACACAAAAGTTGAGGAACATTCCTGGCTTTACTGCATAGGCATGGAGAGCCACATGAAAAGAACATTGTTTTCCGCCCAAATGCCAGTGTTTCTGCCCTTGCTGAGAAGCCAAGACAAAGGCAAATTTCAACCTCTTTTTCTGCATGTCCAAGGCTACCTTGGTGAGTCATCAGTTGGTATAACTTAAAAAAGGTGAGGACCCACGGGACATCATGTACTCATTCAGAGGTATGAATAAGTGTATAGATCAGCCGGAATCTTGTTAAAATGCCGGTTCTGACTTGGTAGGTCTAGGGTGGCCCCAGGACGCTGCATTTCTGATAACCTCTTACGAGATGCCAATGCTGGTCTCTGGACCACCCCTTGAACACTGAGGATTTATGAGAAAATGTTCATGAACAGTAACATGATCTTGAGTAAAAAGATGACAAACATGAAGGAAATTTGACAATATCCTAAAGAATTAGATTTCAGGTAAATAAGGCCGATTTAGATATTGAAATTCTCACCAAGAGATTGATCATTTTTTTTAAATCAAGATGTACTTAACATTTCTACAACTATTTGAAGATCTTGGTGAACATTTTCTGAAGCTGATGTGTTATTTAAATTTTTACTAATCATTCTGGTGTCTTGCTATTGATAGTTAATCAACTCCAGCAACTTCATAAAGATCCAAAAGTCATTGTTGTTCGGATCTCCTGTATGTCCTCATATTGGTAAAGAGTTCAGGAAATGCCAATGTCTAATGAAATATTCCTTTACAAAATTCGTATCAGACCTGGTGGAAAGTGTCCCTCCTCGCCTTCTGTGATGACCACTCTGTTGTTTCCTCGGATGTGAACAAAGTCATTATGTCTCTGTAGGTCAATGGGAAAGATCTTTCCAAGGCCACCCATGAAGAGGCAGTGGAAGCTTTCCGAAACGCCAAGGAGCCCATCGTGGTGCAGGTGTTAAGGCGAACGCCTCTCAGTAGACCATCCTATGGAACCGTCCCAGAAGTGCAGCTCATGAATGCCAGCACTCAGACAGACATCACCTTCGAACACATCATGGCCCTGGCCAAGCTGCGGCCACCTACCCCTCCGGTGCCAGACATCTGTCCATTTCTGCTCTCAGACAGGTATTTTTCTGTCATTGCTCCCAAAGCCCTGTTTGTTTCCATTTGCCATTTAAAGTAGATGTTGGAAAGAATCAGTCACCCGAGCTGGTTGCCGGTTACTGACACGGGCTCCTTGCCCTACTTGGAAAATATCTACGTGGTGGCTGCTTCCAATTAGTTCCCAGCTATTCCTGCTCCCTCCCCTCCCTTGACCCACGGTTGCCGTTGCTTCCCCTGTGCAGTCACACTTGCTGAGGTGCAGTGACAAATCCTGGCTCTGATTCGTTCATCTTCGTATTTCCAGCCATCAAAAGCCTCATGCTACTCGTGAGCACCGGCCAGGGAAATAGCTTTTCACACCAAAGCTGCCAAAAACCTTATTAAGACTCATGTGGAGCTCGCCTGTTGGCACCGTATTCTCTGTGGGTTCTCTCTCTCTCTCTCCCTCTTCTTCTTCTTCTTCTCTTTAAAAGAGAAGCTGGGAAATTAATTTAATTAAAGTGCAATCCTCCAAAGAAAGTAATTAGCCAATACACTGAGATGTAAACAAAGGGTCCTGGCTGTCAGAAAGTAAGAATAGTGCTTTGTAACAAGGAGCTATCCAAGGAGTATTTCCTCCTGATTTTTACCTAATTTAAAGGCAGTTAGGTTTTATTCAAATAATCCTACTTGTGCAGTTTTAGAAGTACTTTTTGTCCGATGCATTGTGTTCTGTGAACTTTTAAGTAAGTTTTCAAACATTATTGAGAGTTTGATTTATAAGAGCAATAGTCTCTTTAAGCTCCATTGTCACCCCCTGCGCCAGCCCATTCTCCACTTGGTAAAACACATGTGATCCAGGCCACCTCCCTGCCCTTTAGCGGCTCCTGTCAGCCCACTTCAGTTGTTCACAGGTGTATGTTAGAATCATCTAGAAACTTTGAGAAGCAATACTGATGCCTGAATCCCACCTCAGATCAGTTAAATAAGACTTTTTAGAGTCACACCCAGGCATCAGAATTTTTCAACGCTCTCCCTAGGCAATTCTAACGTGCAGCCGGGTTTTGGAAACTATTCCTCAAGACTTCAAGTTCCCAGAGGACAGGGGCGCTGCCTGCCTTACCTATCACTCTACTCACTCATCCATCGCTTATTAAACAGACCTCTGTGTCAGGGACAAACTGGGTGTGTCAGGCACTGGAACTAGAGACTGGGCCTAAAACCATGAGCAAAAAGAAAGCCACTCCCTCCGGAAGTTTATATTCTAGAGAAGAACTTGAACAATGAGCAAGTGAACCAGTACAGCAGAACCTCCACAGCTGGCCACCTCCTTAAGTTGACCTGATTGTCATAGACCAGACGTGCACCACATGTACGTATCAGGACAGCAGGCCCGGTTCTGTACGTTGACCACCTCTGTATGTTGACCATCTTATTATAGTCCCCTGGGGGTTCAACTTACAGAGGTTCTACTGTATGTAATTCTCCCTGGTATAGCCTGACACACAGTTGCCATCTAATAAATATTTTCTTAAGTTAGCTTTTATTAACATGTTTTTGATGCTATTCCAAGTGCTTTTTACTTGTTGACATGTTCAGTCCCCACCACTGCCTTGTGAGGGGGTGCGTTATGTTATCACAGAGGAGGACACAATGTAGTGACTGGGCCACACAGCAAGAAAATGGCAAGGCCAAGGCCGCCTTCAGGGCAAGGAGGTCTGGCCCAGCTCCCTCAGCCCGTGTGCTGTGCTGCTCTTCCTAAGGCCTGCAGACCCGAGCTCAGAACCAAGCCTTCCGAGCAGCTTTCCTGAGGCTGCAGTGTCTCCACCCCCACCCTGTGCTGCCATAACTCCCGTATTTTCTCTTTAATTATTGCATTAGATCAAAATTCCCACTTTGCTGCTTTCCCCAATTAATAGAGCAAGAATTGGATTTTGTGTACCAACATATTTCTAGCACTTGGCATGGAGCCTAGCATCTGGTAGGCATTCAATAAGTGTTTGTCGAGTGAATAAGATATTCCTTACAGCAGGGCTGCCTTCCAGCTACTGCAAGTCAGGGGAAACACATCACATGCCCAAAGAGCAAACTTTGACTTTCTCCAGCCCAAACAGGACGTGCAGAGTCAGTCCAGATAGAAGCAAGACTGCCGGGACTGCTTCTGCCGTTTTGGCCCACACTAGTGAACCCTCTGTGGAGCCCACTGTCAGGGATAGGAGAGGGAAAGGCTGCTAGAGCGTTTATATAGGCCAGAGAAGGAGAGCATCAGACAGGAAAGGAGATAATTATACAACTAACTCCAATTTTTCAACAATGTCCACACCGGCAGGGCTTAAAGATTTCACCTGCAACCAACTTGTTTAATTGCACCCAGGGTTTTTCATTGACTTTTAGAGATAAAAAAGGCCTTATGCCCTTTGCTGTTAAACTATACTTAGCCTTATATGATAGGATGCGTAGTCTCTTTCAAAGCATATATTAATTCGAAAAACACTTTCTAATGTATTTAAAATATTTCTGAAAGTGAAAGATTATATAAAAACATGTGCAATGCCCAGATTTTCCAACAGTGTTGTGAGACACTGGGGCTTGCAGAAGTCCCCCCTGAGTTCTCACCGTGAATGCCCTTGGTGATTCATGCACGTGACCTTTGGCAGCGGCAAAGTGTGGGTTGAGAGGCAGAATGGGGATCGAGGGTCTTCAGGAATAGGGGAAAATGAGTACCTGGTAGTGTCTGAAGAGTATGTGCTTTTGAAAATGGCTTTTAAAAACCAGTCTGGGGCTGTGAATTATGAAATTGGTAATGCTTTGTTACAGAATAACTCCCTTAGGGTAGACTGCAATCTCAAACGCCACACACCCACGCGAGAGGCTGGTCCCACTCAGCAGGCTGGAAGCGCAACCAGGAAGTGTCGCTAAAGCCCCATGGACGGCTGAAGACTCATGTGGGTCTCCCCATTACGCAGCCCTGCCCGTGGGCCCTGACTCTGGGTCTCTCTCAGAAAAGGCAAATGGACAGGCTCCATGTAGGCAGAGAAAGAAAAGTACCCACCCTGTCTGAGCTGTATAGTTCATTGAAAGGCTAGATCACTACGGGTCTTCTTCCAAAGCAGAGAAAACTAGAGCGAAAGTCGAAAATCTGTTTTAATCTTACAAAGGACCCTTTTGATCCATTCCTATCATCTTGCTGCCTTCCCCCAGCTGCCATTCTCTTCATCCGATGGAGCATGAATTTTATGAGGACAATGAGTATATCTCCAGCTTGCCTGCTGATGCGGACAGAACGGAGGACTTTGAATATGAGGTAAGATGGTTTTCACACGGCTTCACATTTCTTCATGAAGTTATGGTCGAGGGGGTTTCCATAACAAAGAAATTAATTTATTGCTATGAAACATTTCTTAGCTGTTATCTGTCTAGGGTAAGATCTTTTAAATGTTATTTGTTTTAGCTGTGGGACTCTAATATTTTCAGAACAGTGGAAAATATTTTGAGAGTCTAAAGCCTGAAAAACATGGCTCACCTATTTGTTGCTTTTTATAAATCATATTACAGCTTCTACATTTTTTCTTTTTTTTCTCTGATGTAAGTGGGTTTCTAATGGAATTTAGAAAAGAAACTATATTTATAAACCAGAACTGGGCCCACTAGTTTTATTCATTGTGCAGTATTCCAATGGTAATTGATTAAACTAAATTCGATTATATTAGTTATAATTTTCTTTGCAAACTCAGCATTCTCTTTGTGACTCAGGTCTTTACTGGAAAGAACAGTTGCACAAACCTTCCAGAAATGAAGATGGCCTCACGTCCTTTGTTGTTATACTCTAGCCTCTGTCTGGCGTGACGTTAGAGGGTCTAGACCAGCGGTTCTCAACCTCTGGGTCACAACCCACAGGAACTGTATTAAAGGACCAAGGCATTAGGAAGGCTGAGAACCACTAATCTAGACTGTGATATATAACAGTTCAGAAAGTCCATCTACTAATTAGTTCAAGGCTTTTACAAAAGGTAAAGAATTTGTCCTCATGTTTCCTCTGCTTCTGCGGTCTGTATATCTGAGAAAGGTTTCCCCCTCCTCTGACATTTGGAAATAAAATAGATTGAGGAAGTAAAGAAGCTTTGGTAAACAGGCCGAGAAGCCGTGATTATCTGCCCTTTTAATGCTACAGATGATGTCATACAAGTTCAGCAAAGTGTTCTTTTCTGCTCTACAACGAGGAAATCCTGAAATCTCTTCCCTTAGGAGGATCTAAAATCAAATAAGGCTGATTCAGGGAAGCTCATCGAAAGCAAACAGACATTTATTTGAAACCTCCCCCCACCTCACCAAAAGTCATTGCCGGGGATTATAGAAATCATTATTTCTTTGCAGCCCAAATGCCAGAGTGTGGACGTCTGTGCAATAACACCTGGTAACAGAGTGGATGATTCTGTCATTGTTGTTCATGCTAATTTTTTATCTCCTCCTATTAAGTTGATTGAAACCTTGTATTCTATAAATCCACGCAAGTATTGGCATGTGCTGTGATATCCATTAAGTTCTGTCTCTTCATGCAAAATAAATTACAAAATTGAGTCACTTATCTAAATAATTCAAGATTAAACTGTTTTCCTTTTAGTTAATGAATACTTTGGGTTTGGGGGCTGGAATTATCTAGATTACTTCAACTTTTCATTTAGTGCCTTAAAGCTTTATTAAAATAAGTCAGTGTGCTGGGGGGAGGGTATCGGGGAACACTCATTTAAGCTAAGCAGGCTAACAGTAAAAGTACTTTTAATTAATTGCATGTCATTGAAATATTACAATACAGACAAATTTTCTTCCATTTCTGTGGGGCTCACTGTGGTGGAATCCCATCCCCGTTTGTGATCACCGTGAGTCTTTAGGAGAAGCTGCAGCAGGCTGATGGCCATGGTGAATGCTCAGACAAGCTCTGTGCAGCCTGTAATCTCAACTAATCACAGCATCAGACTCATTAATTTGCTGTCAGCTGTAATTCTGTTGCTGAAGGCCCCTTCTGAGTGATTGAAATAAAGAGTGTTCCTGTGAAATTTAAATAAGGAAGGAGTTGCCATGACAGTCTTCAATCCTGAGAAAGGATGCTTTTGAGAGCCACATGCACAGTGAAGGTGGGGGAGGTGTGTGGGGGACACTCCAAGGAAAAGTTACGAAATTTAGGAGAGAACAGTGCTTGTGGCCAAGTGCTCCTCAGTCCAACACAGTTATGGGACACACACCGAGTAGTACATGCCACCCTTTATGGCTGCATCAGAGGAGATTGTGAAGTCTGTTGTCACCAGAGCCTGGAAGTGGACACCACATTCAGTGTGGAGACTGAGGAATGCTGATCTTGTCTTTATGTTCTGCACCTTAAAAACAGACTGACCGCATGTTTCTGTAACCAGCAAAGATGACCCCAGATCTTCTTAGACCTCCATCACATGACCCTGTAGTTCTGGGGGTAACACGTGCAAGCATCTTCACAAGGACCAGTTTTGTGCCAGTTAGAGAATCTCACAGAAAACTGAGGTGTAATGGTCAAAGAGAGGGCTCAGCTCAGAAAGAGATGCTCATTGCTCCTCAGCCTGGACGTGTACACTTATCCAGCAGACTATTACGGAAACAGAAGTCTCCTTTGTCATTTGTTTCATTCCTTTGTGCCATAAGTATCTGGCAAGGACTCACAATGTGCCAGGCGCTTAGCTAAGTACGGATTATGAGGCTCCTGCCCTAGTGGAGAGAGGTGGAGAATAAACGGACAAGTAAAGGCCTGTTCTGTTCTGTGTGGTGGTGAGTGCCGATGGAGATCAGGGAGGTGGCGTGGGGGCAGGGGACTGCTGTCATGTGCAGGGTGGCAGGGAAGGCTCCCTTCCTATGAGACCAAAGTAGGAGATCTCGCCAAGTGGAAGGAGCTGGTCAGGAAGAGGAGAGGCAAGTTGAGGGCCTGAGGCAGGAGTCCGTTGATGTGATCCAGGGCCAGCAATGAGGCCAGTGTGCTCCAGCCCCATGGGCCGAGGGGGAGGAGTGGGAGGACGTGACATCAGAGTAAACAGGGCATGCCCTGAGGAGCCTTTGGCTGTGACTACGTGATCGGAACGTGCTGGAGCAGAGGAGAACCATGCTTGGACTCTAACAGAATCACTGGACAGAGCTTCTGGGCAGAGATTGACAGAGGGGAGCTAAGTGACAGCAGGACAGTACAGTCCTGAGAGTGACGGGGGCATTGAACCTGCACAGTGGTGGCAGACAGGCTGATTGGCGATTGGAGGGACCAGAGGGCTGCTCCTAAATATCTCCTGGCTTTAATGCAGTTTGCTCGGTGGCAATTTTGTTCTGACTTCTGAAAGCAAAATTATCATGGATCAAAGTGAAGCACAGCTTCCGGCATCCACTGGAGCAAAGATAAGAAATCCACACTTTAAATGACAGAAATGAGAGTCTACAGGTGGCATTTCTGAACTTGCTGAAATGTTAACTATGAAACTATTTAGGGGCCTTTGTGAAGACTGACTTCCTATTGATTCAGTGAACCAAAGCTGATCTATCTTCTGAATACATATTTTGGACTTTTAGCAAATGGATTATTAACCCACTAGACCAAAGCAGATCCTGCAAATACTTAGGTACTTTTTAACATGCAGATTATTGCATCAATAGACCATTACAGCTCCATTCAGAGCCCCGATGGACAGCAAATGCTTCTTTGGAGATATTATAGTCCATGTGTCAATGTTATGGAGACTCTGGCGTGTTAGGGACCTCTATGAAATTTTAATGACACCCATATCTCACCCTGACCTGTCATCACTCTTCCCAAGAAAAACATTTGACTGGCTTTAAAATTTCCCCATAGTGCTTCAAAAAAGTCTCAAAGGACCAGTCTACATTAAAAGACTCACAGCTTGAAATTTGTTCTCTTTAAAAAATGATGGCACTTATTCTCTAATTAAAAATGATAAATGGGTTTAATTTTGTTTTTGAGGGGAAAAAAATAAAAAGTATAAAAATTTAAACAATGCACCCATCGTTAAGAGTCAGGGTGCTGCGCGCTATTGGAATTTCACGAAGGACTCAGCTGCTTCTCTCCTTTATTTTCAAGTTTGCTCTTTTTTTTTGTTCCTAGTGCCAGCAAAAGGTTGAAATAAATCATAAAATAGCCCTTAGCAAGTCAGAGGCAGATCTCACATCCGACCTCTACCAGAAATAATTTAAAGGGAAAGGCTTCCAGAAACGTAGAGCTCTTTCACCAGGTCCTAATAAGGATGTGTTTGCTTAGTGCCAGGAAGAGGTTGAGTTTTCAGGGGGGCATTTACCATGAAGTCTCCAAAGTCACAACGGAGAGGAGTCAGAAACCAGTAAGTGCAGAAGTTTGAATTAGGAAACAGCAGATTGGCCAAGACAAACAAATCACTTGGGCAACACTTCTGTGCCTGTAGATTTTGATCACTGAGAAATGCTGCTTGAAATCATTTGTACTTCACCCCTCAGGGTGTATGGGCTCAGGTGAAGGAACCCATACAAAAGGTTGCATTAAGTACCCCTAATATAGTCAATGTTATAAAAGGTAGCAAAAAAATTTTTGTTAGCGTATGGGGAGAGGTATTAAAGGTGGAAAGGAGATTAAATATAAGCTCTCTGTTCCCTGGAAACCCAGCTTGGGCCAGTGTCTCTAAGTAGGAGCAAGCATTTAGCACGTTAGTCAACTTCCTCTTGGCGATCCTGACACAGAGCGAAAGTCAACCCTTGGGCTGTGTCCACTGAGAAGTGTCATTCTGCAAAATGTATTTCCCTCCCAGTATGCGTAGAATAATTGTGAAAACTTAAGTATGTATAATTTCTCTCTTACATAAAGAAAAGAGTATCATGAATGAAGATTTTCATTCAAAAAAGGGGAAGAGGGTAGTTATTTGTTAGATTTCAGTTGTATATTTTTTCAGGTACTTCATGATTTGTGATGTCAAGATTGAGGAAAAAAAAATTTTTTTTTTGAGGCAGAGACTCTGTTGCCCCCGCTAGTGCCCTGACATCAGAGCTCACAGCAACTTCAAACTCTTGGGCACAGGTAATCCACTTGCCTCAACCTACTGAGTAGCTGGGACTGCAGGACCCTGCCCCAGCGTCAGGCTAGTTTTTCTATTTTTAGTAGAGATGAGATCTTGCTCTTGCTCAAGCTGGTCTGGAACTCCTGAGCTTGAACAATCGACCTCCCAAAGTACTAGGATTACAGGCGTGAGCCACCGCACCTGGCAAGAAAAAACTCTTTGTAGTTTGTGTATGTAGAGTGACGTGGGTCTTTCTAGGCTCTGAGGGCAGAGGCCTCGTCTGCCTTGTTTTTGCATCCCATTGCTTGTTTCATGGGGGGTGCTCAGTCAATATTTAATGAAGGAATAAGTGAGCATTCCCATTGCTGTCTGCACAGACCACCTTCTGAGCAGTGTCGCTCCTTCCCTCCTTTCTGTACAAGGGGATTGGAGAAGAC
The DNA here is from genome assembly GCF_000181295.1 of Otolemur garnettii. NCBI lineage: Eukaryota > Metazoa > Chordata > Mammalia > Primates > Galagidae > Otolemur > Otolemur garnettii. The sequence continues at coordinate 2,794,343 of NW_003852465.1, forward strand.
CCCCAGACCACCAGGTGGTCTCCCTTTCCAGCAGGTTCTTGTTCTTTGAGTCATGGGTTTTAACCTTCATTCCACTTTTGCTTTGGTTAAACACTGCTAAGGAAAGGGCCAAAATGCTAAAAAACAGAGAGAAATAAATGAGTGATGAGCTAAGGTTTGCCATCTCCATGAACATGTAACCCTCCTGGTCGTCATTCCGTGAAATCATAGACTCTCATATTGGTGTGTACTTGACATATTCTCTAATCCACACTTGCAACCCCTTTAAACACCAGGCATCATTCAGATCCAAGAACCCCTGCAACAGATGGGGAACTGAGGGCCTCCCACCCTAGCCAATCCACTCTGATGATCTCCGATGCGTGTATTCCGAGAGGTGAACCTATTAAAATGTTTTAAAACCAGTGACGGAAGGAACAAGTTAGGTTGTCAAACACAATCGATAAAGAGCCTGTGTATTACCTGTGTGTTGTGGTAGATTTCAGAGAAAAGAGAAATTGGTGGACAGTGTGTGAAGGGCTATTTGGAGTTTTCAACTCACTGGATGCTTTCTTTGTCTTCTCTTTTCTTCCGCTTGTTAGTCACATTTTCGAGTTATTAATGAAATATCTAAAATAATTTTATACCACTTGCTACTGGGGCAATAAAATCATCCACTTATAAAAATCACCTTAATAAGTTATCGTTCCTTTGGGAAATGTACTGAATTGAAAAGTGATCTAGATGAAGTGTGAAACTATTCTTATGACTTGAACATTAAAGACAGGATGGCATTCTGCCAGTTTGGAGATGGCGCACTGAGGTGCCTGTTAATGGCATCACCATTTTCTCAAATACAGTGGCACCTCCTTACCTGACCACCTCCCTACACATTGACCACCTCCTTAAGTTGACCTAATTTTCATAGACCAGACACGCACCATAGGTACTCTGTGGAAATTCCCTATGATATTGACCAGTTTGTTATAGTCCCTTGGGTGGGTCATCTTACAGAGCTACTGCATAGCAGATTAAAATCTTAAACATGTCGGCCAGTGAGTTGTCACATACTGGGGCTCATGCTTCCAGACTCTCTTTGTATCACCTCTGCCTCGTCTTTGTCTCTAACGCTCTGTCTCTAGGCTAGTTCTTGGTCCCCTGCAACATTCCCTAGTCTCTGCAGGCCATCCTATTCACCACTGCAAGATCACACCTCTTCAAGTGCACCCCTCATTGGATTGCTCGTTTATTACCTTGTATGACTCTGTTCTTTGAATTAACTGCATTTGCAGGCACTCTGTGCTGCCACCACCCTACCTTTCTAAGCATCTTAGGATCAAACTCCCCAGCACTGGGCTCAGATGAAGCTGTGTTCTTTCCTCCCTTTGTGCCTTTGCTCACCTGGCTCTCTGCCCCTGGAAGCTCTTTTGCAATCTCTGCTGTTGTTCATAGGCAGATCCAAGCCTCACTCCTTCAGAAGCCTTCCAGGACACCCTCCTGCTGTGTAGTGCCATCTTCCCCTCCCCAGACTCTCATGCCACACTCTGCCAATGGGGTCTGTCCTTTAGATTATGTCCTGGATTATAATCATTTTAGGGACATACCTTTGTCTTCTAAATAGGTCACCTGTCTTAACAGAAGTGACCACTTCTATTATCCTCATGTTACTCCTGGCCCTGCACATGCCCACAGTGGGCCCCTGGCAGCATCTGCTTGATAAATGAATAAACTATCGACCATTACTGTTATTCTTCTTACTTTATAAGTCTGAAAATAAATACAAAGTATTAAATAAGGGGAAAGGAGAAGGCAGCTGATGGGAAAAGAGCAATTTGAAATCAAGTGTCAAAGAGTTTTTCTCATAATATTTAATAATGGGTCTACTAATTAGAGTAAATGAATTTAAGCATATATCTGTGTCTAATTGTAAAGAAACAAACTTGAGGGGTTTTTTTGTTGTTGTTTTTGCTATTTTAATGAGGACGAAGAGGATGTTTGACCACGAATGTGTCAACTGGTGAACCATGGTGTACACATGCCAATTTATGTAGCTAAGAAATGACTGGGATTCAGTTCTATTAGGAAATCTATACACCCTGGTTTTCCCTAAACAGTCTTTGTGTATCTCCTGTTCTGGTATAATTATGAATAGAACTTTCTTTTACTTCCAAAAATATTCTAAGTGGACAATACATTGTGTATTTGCCCTGGTTTTTAAACTTGTTAAACCTCAATCAAGGCTAACACTTTGTAGTCACATGTTACATAATCCAACAGTCCAAGCGGAAAATGGCCCAGAATTTCTTAATTTGAATACTCATGTTTATTAAATTGAACGATTTCTCCAAATTTTGAGATTCTTTTCATTTTTTAAAGTCTCTCTTAAGAAGTAACTAGAATGAAAATGACCTAAAGTTGGGAACAGTTATCAAAGTTATTGTAATTCTTTTAGATTTCTTATTGAAAGGAATGAGATTAGTATTGCTGTTAATTTGTTCATGTAATTTCATAAAACAAATATAGAACAAATCTGTCTTTCGCCTCACTGATTATGACAATGCTAAACCTTATTTCATAAGAAAACAATGAAAAGCAAATTGAACTTTCCAAGATGGTTATTAAACAAGGTAACCATGGACACATTTATTTTACTGGGAATCTCGACATAAAATGGAGATTCTTTATACCACATATATGAATTTTATGAAAATGCTGACATTCAATCTCTGTTTGAAGATACTTATGATACATATTCAGAGGATTTCCTTGCATTACTTAAAGGTGTTTATGAAAGGTTGTGTTTAAAGTGCATATTTGCATATCAAATCATATTTCCCAGTGACTTCTATTCTGCTTTCAAAGACCTGTTTTCATAGTAGTGGAACAGGGAGAGCCGCCTTTTCTAATGTAAAGCAAATTCCAGTGTCCCTTTGAGAGACAGTATGATAGAGTGGAAGGCAACCAAACAAGGAGTCTGGTTCCAGTGCTCACTCCATCCCGTCAGTGGATCACTTAACCTCTTGAATCCTGGCATTCTAACATGTGAGCCCCATGGGGACAACTAAGGTTGATTATGAAGTGATTGGTTGGCATCTAGTTTGCAGATATACCTCATGTACCACCAATGCATGGTCAAATCCTAAACAGAGTTTTATAAATATTTCACCGTTTCAATTATACTATGTATCAAGTCACATTTGGGGGTTTGCATAGAGAGAGGACACACAATGACATCATCTTAACCTTAGTCTGTGTCTAAGACCACACTCTGCCAATTGGTAGCGAGTCTCACCCCTTTCTATATTACCTCTGAATTTAGCTTTAGTGTTCAGGTAAAATGCAAATTAGCAGGTTAACTCATACACATTTGCCAACTGGAAATGGAGAATACGATCTGTAAAACTTGGAAAATAAATTATTTTATTTAGATAGCATACATATTTGATTTTTTAATTTGGAATGTACAAAAAATAATCCTAGTTTGAATTTTTTTACAACTTTATTATACTGACTCTGAAAGGGATGAATGGGAATCCTTCCAGGTGATAGGTTTCATATTGGGATGATAATTCTTCTTTTCCTCAAGGGCATGAGCTATTAGTAATCCTCTGGCTTGCGGTTACATCCTAGATCTACCAATAGTCATCTATCAAAGAACTCAATCTAATGTAATCAATGGTGAATTAAAAAGAGCTGGTACAGACAGTGTGTCACAAGCCAAGTATTATGGCAAATCCAGTCTATGCATTTGAGCTCCAAAATAAAATTATCAAATATTATCATCTGTAATTGTACCACATGAGAGAACCAGTTACATTTTGTATGTATCCCTCTGCTGTGTACATTGTATTTATAGGAGTATAATTTTACCATTTTTTTGAGTATTTACATTTTCTATAAGAGCTATAGTGAACTGATTTATACTTGAGTCTCCATCTACATTCCTAAATTATCTCCATAAGAAACATTTTCCAAAGTAAAATTGTTTTGGCAATGCATATGAATAGTTTTCAACACTTTAGATAAATATATACGGGCAAATTGTTTTCCAAACAATGTTCTATCAATTTATATCGTCACAGGCAATATATTAATCTCCGTAGTATTCAGTGGGCTTATTTCCTTTATTATCATGTAATCTTTCTTTAAAACATATTTTTAAAAGTACTCAGAATAAATACCCAGTTTATGGAAATAACATAGTTCCATCAACATAGTCAATTGGGTTAATATTATAATTAATGTTTAATGTATACCTATTTCTGTATCAGCTGTATATTCAGAGGTCCAGAAGCATAAGGTAGAAAAAAAAGAGATTTAAGTTTTCAAAGTTTAAAGACCTGTTAAATGAAATCAGGGATTGTCTCCTAAATTAGGCACTCTTCTCCCTCAAATCTGCTCTTTGTTCCAGCCTGTGGCTTGTTTAACAGTCTGATCATCTGTGCAGTTATGATTTACCATGTACTGGGTGGGCATTACCTGTGTGGCCAGGCTCCCAACCAGGTGCATTAGAGATCACCTCTAATTCTGAAAACAAACTTATTTTCCAGGGAAAGGTAAAGGCCCCCCAATTCCTCCCTGCCCCTCACCTCCAACATGAAATCCTCATCTTTCCCCGCCACCTCCACCCTCACTCCTCCACGGCAGCCGCTTCTCACTCATCTCTGCTTTTGTCCCTGACACCATCCTCTTGTCCCTACTAGGAGCAATCAAGTCTCCCTCTGCTGAGAACTCATCAAAGGTTTCCAGGGCTTCTGTCATTGCTCCTCAGAGCGTTTTCACAGAGGAGCAAGGAGAAACAGGAGATCGTAGCTCACAGAATCCGGGTAGACAGCCTGAAGCACAAATACACACAGGTTTCAGAATGATGCGAAGTTTGCATTTACCTCTTAGAAGAGGATGTATGGTTTAATAAAAGTAAACTTCAACATTTTCACCAATAATTCAATTTTATCCCCTAGCCCCACTTCCACAAACTGACCCTAGGAAGATGCACTGTAACCCTGATGTTCCAGTTAGGAAAACTCAGTCCTGCAGAATGAACCTCCATAGCACACGAGGATCTTCCCATCGGCCTCTCTGTGCTCACCGCCCACTAACCCATCCCGTGATAGGACGCTTCCTCACTGCCTCACAAAGTGCTGACCATTCCCTAAACAAGACGTTTGCTGTGGTTTCTGTTTAGTTTTTGTTTCACTCTGCTTGGAATATCCCTTCCTCTCTTCCTCAGCCCTGTGGTCTCTCATCTTTAGAGCTACCAGCTGTACCATTGACTTTGGAACGGAGGTAGAAATAAGAACACAAAGACAAGAATGGTTTCTGAGAAATGAGAACACAAAGACAAGAATGGTTTGTCAAATATGTGACAAACATAAGCTATTGTTAAACTCACCTGCTTGGAGAAGCACTGGTGTCTGGCCTCTGCACCCTCCCCTCCCCCACTGTCCTTATTGTGTGATTATCATTTGTTCTTACTTTGGGCTCGCCAGAAGTCTCTGATCTTCTTGCTTTCTACATCCTTCTCTTCCCAGAACCAAGCACATGGCAGAGTGACTGAAGCAAAGACTACATCTGAAACATACTTGCAGACTAGCAAATCTAAGGCATAAATTTTTTTTTATAATTCTTTTATTGTTTGGGATTCATTGAGAGTATAATTAGGTTATACTGATTGCATTTGTTATATAAAGTCCCTCTTATCTTGCGTCCCACCCCCAAGAAGTGTGCCATACACTGTGACCCCCATCCCTCTCCCTCCTTCCCTCTCCCTACTATTCATTTCCCCATCCCCCCACCTTATATTAGCTCATCTGCTACCTTCATATTAGAATTGAGTACATTGGATTCTTATTTCTCCATTCCTGTGATACTTTACTAAGAAGAATGTATTTCAACTCCACCCAGGTTAATACAAAAGATGTAAAGTCTCCATATTTTTTAGTAGCTGAATAGTATTCCATGGTGTACATATACCACAGCTTGATCATCCAAGCCTGGGTTGGTAGGCATTTAGGCTGTTTCCACATTTTTGCAATTTAAATTGAGCTGTGATAAACAGTCCAGGGCAAATGTCCTTCTGATAAAAGGATTTTTTTTTTCTTCTGGGTAGATGCCTAGTAATGGGATTGAGGATTGAATGGGATGTCTAATTTGAGTTCTTTGAGGATTCTCCATACATCTTTCCAAAAAGTTTGTATAAGTTTGCAGTCCCACCAACAGTGTAAAAGTGTTCCCTTCTCTCCACATTCATACCAGTATCTGCAGTATTGAGAATTTGTAATGTGGGCCATTCTCATTGGGATTAGGTAATATCTTGGGGTGGTTTTGATTTGCATTTCTCTGATGATTAGGGACAATGAGCATTTTTTCATATGTTAGCCATTTGTCTGTCTTCTTGAGAGAAAGTTCTATTCATGTCTCTTGCCCGGTGACATATGGAATTGTTGGATCTTCTTTGTTGATTAATTTTGTTGATTAATTTGTTCAGTTCTCTATAGATCCTAGTTATCAAGTTTTTGTCTGATTCATAATATGAAAATATCTTTTCCCATTCTGAAGGTCATCTGTTTGCTTTGGTTGTTGTTTCCTTGGCTGTACAGAAGCTTTTCAGTTTAATTAAGTCCCGTTTGTTTATTTGTTGCACTTGCCATGGAAGTCTTCTTCATAAAATCTTTCCCCAGACTGATATCTTCAAGTGTTTTCCCCACACTGTCTTTGAGGATTTTTGTTCTCTTATGCCTTAGATTTAAGTCTTTTATTCACCTTGAGTCAATTTTTGTAAGTAGTGAGAGGTGCAGGTCCAGTTTCAGTCTTTTACATGTAGTTATCCAGTTCTTCCAGCACCATTTATTGAATAAGGATTCTTTTACCCAGCATATGTTCTTGTTCAGTTTATTAAAGATCTAGTGGTGGTAAGATGTTAGTTTCATTTCATGGCTTTCTATTCAGTTCCAAATGTCAATGTCTCTATTTTTGTGTAAGACATAAATCTTTAAGGGAGTTTTAGAGGTGAGACTTGTGAGATATACTTATTTTTTCAAAAAGTTGTTTTTCAAGTTAATTATGAGGGGGAAAATGTTCATTTTTTTTCTAGTTTAAACTTAAGATTATTATTTTCTGTTCCAGAAAACATGCCTAAACTTCTCTCTCACATGCGGACACCCACACATACACTCACAAAACCTCTGCCTCTGCCTTTTTATTGGCTAGTGGGGTGTTTATAATGGGATGTTGGAGCAGATAAATCCTTTGGTTCATTTTACACCCAGAGAAAGATGTCAGCTGCAGTAATGATGTTTCCAGGTGAATCACTGGACAGCAATAATTTGAAACGCAACAACAGACAATCTACACCTGTGGTCGTCATCAATGGAACAGATAAGGAGAATGTGGAGATGAAGACACAGGAATGGTAATCACTTGAACTGAGATATGGCACATCCATAGGTCATTGGGTTTTCAATGGCCAGCGTTCATTACTCACAGTAGGCCATTTAAGGAAATACATGTTTGTATTTGGTGTTGATGGAAGTTATTACAGAGACCACTGTTTTGGAACCCAAACATAATAAGAAGTTGGAGTTCCACAGCAGACACTATTCACCAGCCCAAGTTAAAATTGAACAGTCTTTAAAATACTTTTTCACCTGGGCTTTCCTTCCATCATTCTTGTCATCTTAGAGATATTCCTTTTCTGTGTTTCTGTTTGTTTTTCACTAAGCAAAATGCTGGAAGTTAAATCTAGAACTTTTTTCTTTGTTCTGTGAAACACACTGAAACCATTTGCTCTTTTTCCTTTCTTGAGATGAAATTTGTAAAGTCATAGATTTCTCCTATTAGGAGGTGAAGGATTCTCTAGGAAGCATTAACCAAGATGAACTTATTATAGAAAGTTTGTTGAGAGAGAGAGACAGAGAGAGGGAAGGAAAGAGAGATGCTTTTAACAGGTGGACTATAAGATGAATAGAGCTGTCCTTTCTCATATAAAAGGATTATTAGTAATCAAGGCATAATAAGAGATAATAGAGCAGGATTTTTAAAATAAAAAATAGATAAACACATTTGGATGAAAACTGTTAAGTGATGTTTGGACAGCAGAGAATTAAAGATAACTTTGATGTGGTGAAATGTGAGCCAGGAGAAGGCGATAGAAGCCCAACTGATTTATTTGACAGAGGAAGCTAAAGCTTATGAAGGTGAAAGATTCACCTGTCACAGCTAGTTAAAGGGAGATGCTGGACAAGAATTTCTTCTTTCCCTTAGGAAAAGACTTTGTATGATTTTAAAAGTAATAAATGTTCATTATTTGTCCCTTGTTATTCAAATTTCCCTTTGGCATACAACTGAGTCTTGTTCTTCTCTAGAGTATAGAATTGTCAAGAGCGTACACCAGTCATTACAAAAGTTTTGAGATACACAAAAATCAAGAAATGTAATCTCCACACAGAGGGAAACAGACGAAGCCCTCCCAGCAGCAACTATAAGCCGAGGGAGTTGAAACTTGCATGGGTGAATCAGAAAACTGTCAACTGTGTTTCCTGGAAGTGAAATTAATGGGCCATGACACAGTCAGTCTCAAAACTTTCATAGTGGCCCACGTAATATTTCACCTTCTTTGTATAAACAAATGAAGACTAAGAGTGTAATTACCTGTGATTTATCCTACCAGAGAGGTCTGAAACACCTCCACAGCCACTGGAAGGGCAGTATGTTTCTAAAAGGATGTTTATGAGTAACCAGAGAATCTACTGACAGCTGTGGAGCCTTTTGCAGCCAGGAAGTTCCTAATCCTTAAAGAATCTTTCCTTCCTTTGACTTGTACATGGCTGTCTGCCAAATAAAGACAGTTGTGAATCCTTTTAAGCAAAAGTTGTCAACATATGAATAGTGTAAGAATATGTGAGCAGTGTCATTGGGAAATTCAAAAGGAAACTGATTCCCAGAGTGGAGATAGATACACACAGAAATTAATACAATTTCTTCCTCCAAATTGAAAGAAAAATGGACTCCAAACTTCTCTGTCTCCCTTTCAGTTCATCCCGATGACCAGCAGAGTTTCCATCACTTAGTTTATTCTGTGTTAAATTTGAAGGTCTGAATTTTCCAAATGGTGTGTTTTGGGATTTTTCCGCCTTAAAATGTGTTTTAGTGATGCAGCCTCATACAACATAACCTACTGAGGGATGGGAAAGCAAGGTTATAGGCCTAAAGTAATTTGTATCGGTGGCCGCACAGGTGACTATACAGTTAGTTTTATTATCTAACTCTCACAGGAGGGGATGCTTTGCCATTACCCCCACTTCAAAACCAGAATTGCCTGTTTATACAGCAGGTTCTGTGCTGCGTAAGTTTTCTTAGGTATGGAGAAATTGGTTTTAGGATCATTTCCTGTCCCATTCCTTAAGTAACAAAGTGTAGGCTTTCGTAACACAAGAATTCAAAGTCATCAATATCTGATTGGTGTCAGATCATTTATATGAAATGGATTCTAGATTTTCTAACACCCAGATTGTTTTATTCATCTTTCAACTGTATAAAATAAATTTCTCATTAAGACCTCATTGACTGCCCCCTATAAAGAACCTACTCACTAATTTAGAAGACAGCCTTTCAAAATTTTTATTTTCTAGGGGGTCACAGTGTATGACACACCTCTTGGGGGAGGGACACAACTATATAAGAGGGAATTGACCTAACAAATGCAATCAGTGTAACCTAATTCTTTGTACCCTCAATAAATCCCCCAAAATACAAAAAGTTTATTTTCAAAAAAGCTAAACATCTAATTGCATCATTTTTATTATATTTAGGTATATTTGGAATCAGCCTGAAGTGGGCTCCGATCAGAGTCCACTGTTTAGTACTGTGAGACCCCTTTGAGCCTCAGGTTCCTCATCTGTGAAAAAAGACATTAATAAGACATATGTCTTAATATGAAATGAGATAATATATGGCAACATGTAGTAGAGTGGCTGGCACATACCTGGTAGTTACATATATATTTTATGAGGTCAGATAATTAAATTCGTGAACTCATCCTAAAGAAAGTGCTGCATAAGTCATTGCTGATTGCTGAATATCACCATGGTCACCTTCGAAGTCCTCCTCTTGGGAGGCTGTGCACCAAAGCCAGCACCTTCAAAGCAATGTTGGAACTCTTTTTCTGGAATGGCTATCAGAGCTGTTGTTGTATGAGGGCTGACCATGAAGTTCATGAACTCATCATAGAAAAAGTGCTTGAAGGGTGGACTAGATGCTGCTGTTGGTACATGGCTTTTTCCTGTCTTTGCATTCTGTTCATACAGGTCTATATTCAAGATGTGTCTGTTGAGTGATTTTTTTTTGTCACAAAAGTAAAATGAATAATGTATTAGTTTCCTTTTTAGACCATGGTAGCGTCAGCACTCATAGTAGTAACAGAACCAGTGGAAAATACAAGACATGGGTGGATCCTAAGTATTTATTTTGTATATTGATACAAAATCTAGAAAATTCTGTACAGTGGCTCATACCTATAATCCTAGCACTCTGGGAGGTCAAGGCGGGTCAACTGCTCAAGCTCAGGTGTTAGAGACCAGCCTGAGCAAAAGTGAGACCCCTGAGGCAAGAGGATAGCTTGACCCCAAGAGTTGGATGTTGTCATGAGCTGATGCCATAGCACTCTACCCAAGGGGACAGCTTGAGACTCTGTCTCAAAAAAAAAAATTAAAAATTGTATTTGTTGGAATGTGAAGGATAAGGAAAATCCTGATGGAATATTAGAGATACTATTAAATATGACAAATTACTACAAATTAAAAAATACTTTGCTATTATTTACTAGAACACTAAGTGTTTCATTGTTCTTTAAGTTTGATCAGACATTTGTTTTGGTCCTTAGTTCTGTAAGTTTTGGCACCTAATAGTCAGTGATATAAAATTGGACATAGTAATCTCAATTCTTAGGAATGTAAATACAGATAATGTGCTTAAATATGCAGTTTTTACACATTTCATTTTTCTTATTCTACTAAATTCTATTAAATTTTGCTTCTAGACCCAAAGATTTTGGGATGACTTCCACATCTACCATGATAAAATTACACGTTCCTTTCAGCCATCTGAGAGCCATAGTGACCTGGTTAAGTTCAGAAAGAAATGTTTTGGGTCAGTGCAGGATCTCACATCGTATGCTGAGCATAGGTGATCCAAAAATAAATCAGGCACCATCTTCTGCAGAGAGCTCACAGTGGAGATGTGGGAACAGGAAAACATTTGTAATTATACAGCATGAGATGTTCTCAGTGACACACGCAGAAGTGTACAGAGAAGCCAGGGGCTGACTTTTTGAGATGCTTTCCAAAAGGAAATCAGACCTGAGCAGAATTTAGAAGCCGCAGACATTTGAGGAAAGACCACGTGCAAAGGCCTGGAGTCACCAACAAACTCAGGGGGCTCAGGACCGGCAGCTGCTTTGATCTAACTGGAGAGTTACTTTATAAAAAGCAAAGAAAGATGTAGAACTAAGCTGGACATATGTGCTGGGGCCAGATAATGGGTAATTTCTACTTTATACTACAGGTCATGGTAAGATGACTCCACGGTAGAAAAGGTGGAGCAGAGGTCAGGTTGATATTCCAGGTAGACCCATTTCTGTAGGAACATGGGGGTCAAATTTGCAGGAGAAAAACCCAAAGAAAAGAGATAAATGTGGAGCCAAGTTATACAGTCCAGGTATGATGTGAAAAGGACTGGAACTAAAGTGTTGGGAATTGAAGAAGATGAGTCCAGTAAGTAAATAGGGGGCTGTTTAAAAAGAAGCAGAAATTACTCAGGTAGGTTCTCTTTCCCCTACACGACAAGCGGTTATGAGCCCCATTTTTTGTAGAACCAGCCACTGACCAAAGTCATTCTGGCAAACCTGACATTTGGCACAGTGTTTCCGCTTTGATAGATGTTCCAGGGAGTCAAGACAGTCACCTGTCAAAGTGACAAGTGAGAGGACGGTGGAGAGCGCAGTCTGATTCATAACAGGACAGCCGCCAGCTCTGCGGCCCGTTTGCCTCTAGGCTCGATTGTCTCACCTGGTGATTTTCCTATTTCCACCCAAACAACCCCTAAACTCACTGAGGTTGTGCCTACCTGGGGGAGCTACTCATTCTGGACTAATCTGTGAGTGCAGGAGGACAAAGAGGCTACTCTAATTAGGCTCTTTTCATAACGGAAGGATTTCAGTTGCTTTAAAAGGGAAACCGTGAACTTGACCAATCCTCTGAAGGCATTTAGCAAAATAGATAGTAAATTCTGAGAAATAGAAAAGCCCAAGGGGCTACTGTAGAGCCATCTTCTAAAATCCGAAAATGGTCATTACCTCACGCATGAAAGGTGTCTGAGGAATAAGAAGCCCTGTTTTGATTAAAAGGACTTAGTTCTGAACAATAGAGTGGCTGGTATGTTTAAATTAAATACATGGGAAGGCATTTAAACTTCATCTTCTGCTTTAGTGAAGGAAAGCAGTGAGTCTCGGAGGACCACCCAGTGTTGATAATGAACTAGTTCCTCCTTTTTTCTGTATAAATGGGATTGTGGCTATCTATGTGCGTGAACACATGATCTGCAAAACCTAGGAAAGAAAGCCCTGAGACCTAAATAGAACAACAGCAGGACTTAGGTCCACCCACTGCGTGGTCATTAGCAGAACTTCCATTCACAGTGGAAACTCAAAAACTCTCATAGAAAACAGGCTTTTTTTTGTTTTTATGAGATGCTTGGAACAGTTAGACGAACTCTAATTACAAGAGGCATGCTGCACTGTTGCTTACTGCCAGACCATCCTGCCTCGCGTTGTTTACTTTAGGAAGTCATAGTTTTGAAGCACAAACTGATTTTTTTCCCCCTCTCTGGAGAGCAAATAATGGTTCTTTGGAACTACAATTTCCTTTACTTTCCAGCACACAGCAGTGAATGGCAAGGTTTTTTTCTTCAACATGTAAGTTTCCAACAATCACTGTAACCCCAGTAATATCCTCAAGTTCCTGCCTTTCTCTGCCGCAGACATTGGCCCTATTGACAGTTTAAATCAAATTTTTTTACTGAGGTCTTTAAAGTCCTCTCTTTGATACAGCCCTCACATCCTCCTGCTGAGATGATTTCAAGACCTAATAGACTCCATCATTGGAAAACATTTTATAGTCCTCGAATTGGCTTTTCCTATGTAGAATATCATCCAGTTTTTCCTCTCCATTGCCCATTACAGAAGCAATTTGCTGAGTCTCTGCAGTTTAGCCTGGAGCATTCAGAGGAAACAACGTCCTGGGGTGCTAGATACCAGTGGTGTTGCCAAACTGGAACAGACTGAGACTTTTAGGGCTGGGATATATTCAGCAGGGGAGTTCATGCACGCATGTGCGTGTGTGTGTGTGTTTGTTTCTGGATTTCCAAGTGTACCTACATTACTGTCTCCATGCATGACACATCTTTCTTGTTCCCTTTATAAACTCAAGAGCACACATGCTTGCATGGGTCTATCCACACACACACTTGACCTAGATCAGATAGTTAAATCTGGGTGCACCAAATGGTGTAATAGGAGACTAATAACTAGAACATTTTAGTGTTACCATAAGTCACGTGACATCTTTTGTTTTTAAAAATGATATCCCTAATATCTAACATCAGACAACAGTTAAAAGTTGTTTTGTAGGAATTCTGGTGGATGTATGCATTCACCCCCAAAGTGTTTATTTTTTACATTATGTAAGGAGCTATTAAGATGAAAGGAATATACAGTCTCTGCCCTCTGTCGATTAATATCTGGGACTCATTATAAATGCACAAGTAGCATGGAACCCGAGTTTCCTTAGAAAATGTCTGTCTTTAGATGAACAGGCAGCAAGAAAAGATTCGTCTGACTTTACCTGCTCTTCAAATTTCTTCTAGCGGAAGGGGAATCACTCTAAAAAATCCTTGTTAGGACCCGATAAAATCAGTCATTTTCCTTCCTTCTGGCTTCCACTGTGCTCACGCTACCCTCTCCTGCATCTAATGCTCTGATGCCCACTCTTTTTCCCTGTGTATGTGCCATGCCATGCACAACCTCAAGGAGATTGTCTGTCTATATGTTTTCATTGCCATCAGGAGCTGAGATGGGTCTTTCATTTTCATTTGATCTCTGTTATACTTTTACAACAATGACATAAGACCATTAATGGCAGGTTGAAAATAGTCTGCTATGATGTCAACTTTGCATCAATACCTGTCTACCCACACTCAGTTCTAGGAAAAAAACATGACCATGACCTTGGCAGCTCTGTGCACCTCTCTCTAACTCCCTCTCCTTACTTTCCCCCACAGAAGAAACCACCATGAATGTATGTTTATCATTATCTTGCTTATCTCTAGATAAGTTTGTAGGTTTAAACAGCATGTTCTTTAACTTTGCATGTTGGTATACATGCAACCATACTGAATACGTTCTTCTGAAACCCGTATTTTTTTCTCAAAATTATGAACCTCAGTCCAATTTCATTCAAGTTGTAATGTGTAGCTATAATTCACCCATGTTTGCCGCTATATGGGATTAACATTTATGAAAATGGCACAGTTTCACTTGGTGGGCATTTGGGGTTCTAGCTTTGTAGTGTTACAAGGCTGCTGTGAACATTCTCTCGTGTACAGACTGGTGCAGTATTAGGCGAGTTCTCTGGGCATAGAATATGCGTATCTCTATATTCATTGAGACAGGAGTCCTTGAGCCCATTCTGATTCCCATCAACAGCGTGCAGGTGCTGCTGGTGCACCACATCCACCAAACACTTGGCATCATCAAACTTAGGATTTTCTTCAGACGTAATTTTCTCCAGTTTGTTTGAAATGATGCCATCTTATGGTTGAAAATCTCCCCTCCCCTGATCCCTAATGAAGTTGAACATCTTCTCAGATGCGTATCAGCCCATTCACTTTTCTGTTCTTCTTCCTTATACCATTTTAAATCTTTTGCCCACTTCTGTATCATTTGTTTGTTTAGCGATTTTTTTTTAGTTCTTTATATATTTTTAAGTCAACCCCTTATTTGTATTATAAATTTTATTTCCCAGGTTATAACTTGTCTTTTTTTCATTTTATGATGTCTCTGATAAAAAATTTTTAATTTTAATGCAGTAAAATATATTAATGAATCTTTGTAGTCTGTGATTGTTTTTTTTTTCCCCCCTTTGGAGACAGAGTCTCACTCCGTAAACCTGGGGATAGTGCCATGGTGTCATACCTCACAGCCACCTCAACCTCATGGGCTCAAGTGATCCTCTTGCCTCAGCCTCCTAAGTAGCTGGGACTAAAGATGCCCACCACAACAGCCAGCTATTTTTAGAAACAGGGTCTCTCTCTGGGTCAGGCTGGTCTCAAACTCCTGAGCTCAGGAAATCCACCTTCCCTGGCCTCCCAGACTGCTGGGATTACAGATCCTAGCTGGCCACCACGCTGCCTGGTCTGTGATTCTTGTTTCTACTTTAAGAAATGCCTCTTAATAAATAAAAAGTAGTTTCTAAATAAAAAGTAGTTTCTACTTGCATTCTAAAATCTTTTAAAATAATTTTCCCACGGATATTAACCTTTACTCCCCCATTGAGTTTATTTCTTATTATGGTTAGAGTTTGGGCCTCAAATTTATTTTTTTCCAATAGGTATAACACATTCTCTCAGTACTAGTAATTGAAAGTCCTTTTTTTGCCTGATGGGTAGTTACAACTCTATCAGAAGTCAAATTTCTGTATATTTGTGAGTCTCTTTCTAGTCTCTCCAATCTGTTCCATTAGTCATTTTGTCAAATTCTGTGCCATCCTACACTGTCTTAAATTGTAACTTTATAAGAAATCTTGTAGCTGGTTGAATAATCCTCTTTATCCCATTCTTTTTCACGAGTTTCTTTACTGTCTTTTCCTTTGCTAGTTCATCTATTTGTGAATTAAATTTTCAAGTCTACAACAAGGTCATGGAGATTTTGAGTCCCTGCATCTATTTGGGAAGAATTAACTCTTTACACCATTGGTTGCTATAATTCATGAACAGGACCTCTTCCTTTCTCAAAATTTTCTTCATAAGATGCTTACAATCTTTTTATCAGTTTAATTCCTAAGTACCATATAATTTTCTGTAGCATTGAATTGTAATTAAGAGCACAGACCTTTAAGTCCCAAATTCTTCATTTTCTAGTTGTGTTACTTTGGGAAAATGATTTAATTTTTTTGTGTCTCAGATTCCTCGGGTGAGATGGAAGTAGTTTCGTACCAAATCCTTAGAATTATTGTGAGGATTAAATGTATCCTAAAGGTTTACAACACTGCCTGGCACAAATTACATGTAATGTACTTGCTGTTACTATGTTGACAAGAACTTTTTTTATAAAATGTTAATAAATTTTTGAAAATAGCATAGACATATTTTGCATTTATTACAGATAATAGTCTATAGCTATGCATGGCAACAGCTTATTAATCATGTTCTTCAAATCTAGACTTTGAAAGATATATCACCTAATTTATCTATCAATTGCCATGATGGTAAGAGATTTGTCAAATTCTACGTCTAATTCTGCCATTTTTGTTTTCTACAGTTTGAGATTGTAAACTGAGGTGCATCCAAGGTCAGATTGTTCATTGCTTCCTGGTCAATTTAACTTTTTATTTTCAATGTAGCAAACCTTGTTATTTCTTATGATGCTTTGCATAAAACTTTTTAAATTTGGTAACAGAGCTGGCAGCTTTCTCTTACTATTTTGTGTGATATCTTTTGCCAGACTTTGACTTTCAACTTTTCTGGATTGTTATGTTTCACACATATTTCTTATCACTTCTTGAAACTTCTCATCACACATGTTTCCAGAATACTTTCTGCATAGCTTTCTGTATTGATGTTTTGCTGGCAGTGCTGGTGCTCTGTTTGCCTTTCTGTTTTATCATTCTCTTTTAATAGAATCCTTCAGTCCGTTTACGTTCATAATTATTTATAAAGTTGTCCTTAGTTCCCTTATACAATGTTTCCTCTGTTTTGTCTTTTGATTCTTTTCCCTCCTTTATCTATTATATGAATTGATTGACTATTTACTCATCCAATTTTTGCCCCTCTGCTGGGATGGAAGTGATATATACTATTCCTATTCTCTTAGGACTTACCTTAGAAATTTTAATTCATCCCTGCTATAATTAATTAATGCTTTTACTTTCCTCAAAGAATACATGGGCTCAAGAATACTTAAACTAACCACTTACCTCCTGATTTATCCGTTATTTTTATAAACATTTAATTTTTTTCAGACTTCATTTGAACTCAGAGTCATTACATACGTTGTGAGTTATTATAGACATTCCATATTTTAATAGGTTTCCTTTGCTTATTATTTCTTTTTGAATTCTAGATCTTCTTCCTGAATTATCTTATGAACTTTTGTATCTTTTACAGTTTCCTTTAGTAATGATCTTCAGTTGGTAAAGTACTTGGGGTTTTTTTGGTTTGGTTGTCTGAAAATGTCTTTATTTTACCCTATTACCAAAAAGACATTTTCCCTAGATATAGAACTCTCAGTCAATAGATGATCTTTCTCGGCACAATAAAGACATTGTTCCATAGTATCTTTACCAATACGTAATAAAAAAGCATCACGTAATAAACATACTGATTCCTGGAGCTATGTACTGTACTTTTTAAAAGTTCTGGAATATTCCATATTTACCTCTGTGTTTCTCAACTTCTATTCCCTAGTTTTCAATTTTTGGTCCCTTTCCGTGCATTCGAGATAATTTTGTCAAATCTATCTTCTAGTTCACTAATTTCTAGTTGAGTCATTTCTTTTCTCTGATATTTATGGTCTGCTGTCAAACACATCCATTACATTTTAATTTCAATTATTATACTTTGAATGACTATAAGTTCTTCTTTTTCTCATATTGGTTATTTTTATAGTAACTCTTTACCTGTTTTTTTGATCCCTTTTGATGTTTACTTTATCGTATTAAATCTTTATATGTGGACTTCCAGGGGCTTTGGACATGTGCTGTTTTGTTGTTTTCTGCTGCCGGATCTCGCCCACAGTACCTTGTTTCTTTGTTATTTTGAGAAGTTTGAGTCTGAGCTCATTCTAACTTTATCTCTGCAAGCCTTTGAGACCTGGGTTTCTCCAACCAGAAGTGTGAGTTTGTTCTGCCAGACTTTGGAGGGTATCCTCCTCGAGGGTATATTCTTTAGGCTTAACTACCAGCTTGAACTGCTTTAGATTCGGTTCCCTGGTAGTGTGAATTGGAATTGCAAACCTGAGGGCTTCCTACTGCACATTTTCAAGTAAAACTTTTTCTCTTTCACTCAATGTCAAAATTCATGATTTGTGATTGCTGAGGTTGGAATGTGTCCACCAGAAAGCCTGTGTTGTAAACTTCATCCCCAGAATTAAGAATTGGGAGGTAGGGCCTCATGAGAGGTGATTAGACCATGAGGGCTCTGTCTTTATGAGCCAATTGTTACTGTTATCATGGGAGTGGGGGTTTTTGCAGGAATGAGTTCACTATAAAAGGGCACATTTGGGCCTCCTTTCTTTCTCTGTTTTGCCTTCTTTTTATCTTTCCACCATAGGACAATAGCTCACACCAGGTTCTGGCCCTCAATCTCGGACTTCCCAACCTCTAGGAAGATGAACCAAATACATCTTTGCTCACTATAAATTACTCAGTTTGTGGTATTTTGTTATGGCACCATACACAGACTAAGACAATGATTTGCAGCTCCCCAAGAGGGGAATGGTGTGCTTCTTGCTCAGCATTGCACTGGGAGCACAGCTCTGGTCATCCCTGCTTCATTCCTCTGGTCTCCCCTTAGACTCTTCATGTGGACTAGGGCCCAGGCTTTGTCTTCTGTCCTTTATACACTCTTGAAACTATCAACATTGAGGCTTAGGTTCAATTAAATAAGTAAATACTCTAAAAATTAAAGTCTTCTTTCTTAGATGACATAACTTGGAGGAAACCTAGATGTCCTTCAGTAGGTGAATGGAGAAATAACCTATAATATATCCAGACATTGGAATGTTCTTCAGTGATTCAAGAAATGAGCTGTCAAGCTAGACAAAGACACAAGCAAACACGAATGGGTATTACTAATGAAAAGTAGCTGCTGAAAAGCGTGCATACCCATTAATATAGGATTCTGCATGACTGTCAGTGGTTGGTGGGGAAGGACTGGTGAATGAACAGAGCACGGAGGATTTTTAGGGCAGTGAAACTGTTGTGTCTGGTATTATAATGGTACCTTTTTGTCATACCTTTGTCCAAATTCACAGAACATACAACACCAAGAGTGAACCCTAATGTCAACTATAGACTGTGGCTGATAATGGAGTGTTAATGTCGGTCCTACCATCAACACTGAAATACAAAGTGAAATACATTTCTTCTACCCTTCAGAAGTCCATTGTTCATTAGACCTTAAATCATAGGATTCTAATTGGGGTAGTAACGGAAATGGCATAATTGTTTTATAAGGAGGAAGAGGGATGCCACATGTGGGAAATGGTTCCTACTCCAGCTTTCCAGGTCATCAGGTCCATAGTGAGACAGAAGGAGATATGGGAGGAAGTGTTTGGGATCAGACCAAGGAGAGCCTGGTGTCCCAACTTGAGGAGTCTGGACTTACCGCAGCAGTCAGTAGGAACCGTATAGACATTTGTAGCCTAGAACAATGTGTTTAAAGACTTCTATTAAGGAGACTAGTCTAGGAGTAATGAATTCAAAGGAGTGGAGCAGTTAGAGGGAGAGAATGTTGTCTTGAACTAGAGCAACCACAAAAGGAGTAGGAAGAAAGTGGGCAAAGAGAATCACTTCCTAGGCAATGGCCTGTGAGAAACTAAGTTGGAGGGGAAAAAAAATGACCCTGAAAACCTAAACCTGAATGACTGGTAGAACGGAAGGTCATTAACCAGCTTGGGGAGAATATCAGATTTGTTAAGAGTCACCAAGTTCAACCTGCTCATGTGAACATTGGCTCCAGCACGAGCACCGATCCCTCCAGGCACTGGATTCTCCAGCTGTAAAGCTTGGCTGCTCTTTGAGCATAGCAGCAACTGAAGATTAGAGTTGTTCCATCTCCTTTACATGAAGATAAAATAGCCGCCTTTTCATTTTTAAACTATGCAACATTTTGAAATTGCAGACTCCCATAAATGGAGCATTTGTTGCCTGAAGGAAATTAATTTTTTTTTCTTGCACTTGAATTAATGTTTCCCAATAAACAAGATAATAAGATGGAAGGAAAGGCTAGAGATGTGAAGACGTCCATGGTATATGTGGTCTCTGTTATTTATCTTTTTCAATGAGCAACATTTTTATTATTTTGCAAACCTTAAGTAACTATATGCTGACATGAAAAATTTTTGCAAATACAAAGAAAGAAAATCATTATCTTCATCATAATGGCAATTAGATCTAACTACTCTTATATTTTCCTCCAGGAATATTTTTTTAAATCTAAGATTTTTTAATAGAATTGTGATACAAATTTCTTTATTTCCCTGCTTATAACAGTTCTTTGGAGTCATAGTATTCATTGTTTAAATTTTTCCTTACTTATTTAAGGATTACCATAAAGTAGACATTGAAGACATTAATGAAATTAATACTTTGCTATTATAAGTTATACAGTAGTGAATATGTGCTGATATATTTTAGTTTGATGATACATGTTTTTGTACATAGCTACCAAACTGGACTTCAGACTAGATTAATGAAATTAATTTTCAAGTGGCCAAAATGATCAATCTCATTAACAACAGAGAAACATACCTACTCTTTATATCCCCAAGGAGAAAACAACTTATAATGCTTATGCAAATAACCATAAATTTGTAGTGACTAAATATGTTAAATAAATAAAAGATTAGTATTCATTTGATAATTTACTTAATTATCTATCCAAATATAACAGAATAAAATACTGTTCAAATTCATTTAAAATAATACAAATGGTCATCATGATTATACAAACATACAATTATACAACTATACAGCAAAGAGGGGAAAAGTACTATCTAAAATTAAAAAAAAGGATCTATATGTATAATACACATTCTTATGAAAATCGACCAGCTCACAAAGGCGGCACCATCACTCTTTTTGTGTTTTCTGAAATAGATGGTAACATAATGCTAGCATTAAAGATGACAGTCCACTGTTAATTAGGAATTCTATGGGTACAGGGAATTAATTACAATCACATTTAAAAAATATGTGTGCATGAAATTATGCCACTACAAAACATAGAACCTACCGAATAATATATACATTTTTTTGTGGGAACTCAAAATGCCTTTCTTCCTCATGAGAGTGTATGTACCTAAAAATATATCTTTATTTGTTTTTTAGTATCTTGCTGCTTAAAAAGTTAAGAGTGTGAATAAAACACAAAGTTTTCACATGAACATGTTATGATCTACTGTAGAGTATCATTTCCTCGGTTAAATAGGAAATGTGTGAACACATTTAATTACATTAAAGTGCTCCTTTACCAAACAAGGAAAAAACAATTGGGGAACAATTATTGTTACATTTACAGGATCTCCACAGCTTTAGAAGTCTTGTACCTTTTCCTGTTATGATGACCACAGGAAAAGCTCCCTTGCTCTCGGTATAAAACAGATTAGGAAAAAAAAAACTTGCAGTAATAAGCTCCGTGGCTCATTAGAAAAGCCTGTATTTCCTGCTCCAGTAACCAGCTGAGAGAAATAAAATTCATCTTGTCAACAGGTTTATTTATGTCCTGTTCTTCGTATTCTTTGTTAATCTTCCTTTTATGTCTCCTTAATAACACATGCTGGAAAAGTTCCTGAATGCTCTTTGACTAAAGTGAAGTTCTGAGGAGGATTGACGAATTTCTGTTGTGGCAACACAGACATGGGGCGTCTCCCAGTCTGGAACTCAATGTATAATATCTGAAAAGATAAATGTAAACTCTCCTTCTCTCATTCATCAGATCAGGAGATATCAGGTTTACTAATTGGTTATAATGCATCTTATTAGAATCTTATTGCCAGTACAAGAAAGATGCAGTGGATTTCATATATCATAATGGGCCAGTGTTAGAACATGACTCAGAAGGCCAGCTCCAAAAGGAAGAAATAGAAAAGGAAAAGTCTACAAAACATGACACCAAATGAGTTTTTACGGGACTCTGAGATCACGGACAGTGACAAAATGTAGGACCTACCAAATAAGAAATTGTGCGTGAATTCAGGATCAGCCTATCGCCTCCAGTTCTTCACTATATATTTAGAAGGAAATGTTCTGTGTTTACACACTGTGCTACTAATCTGGAGATGAGGAACACCAAGCATTTTTTTTTTTGGCAGTTTTTGGCTGGGCTGAGTTTGAACCTGCCACCTCCAGCATATGGGGCCAGCACCCTACTCCTTTGAGCCACAGGTGCCACCCCCAAGCACTTTTCAATAATTAATCTTGTGCACAAATTTCTCATGGATCATCAGATCTTAGAAGAAAATACCATAGTTTTGAGATGTCATAGTAAGGCACAAAAGAAATTTTATTTATTATTGGTCATATTCTCAAATAATATCTAAACATCATATCTCATATCACTAATAATAATATGGAAAGACGCCTTCCTTTGATCCACCTTCCAAGCACAGATTTAATGTAATACGTATAATGTAATATTGTTTTTCTTATGTAACATTTACGATTAATCTGACCCACTTTTGAAGAAAAAAATTTACACTAATTTTTGCAAATAATTTTCATAGCACAAAGGTCCAGCGTGAAATGGGATAAATGATAGTATCTGATAAATTTAGATAACAGCTCCATTCAAGTTCAAATAGTAGTTTTTCTTAACAAGCCTTAGATTCTTTTCTTTCATCAACTTTTAGCTGAAGTTAGCAGTAAATCTACCCTCTGAACTAAACTCTGTGCTCTTTGGAGCCCTCTTTCAGCTCTAGCCAACTGAAAGAGACCTCATCCTGGATTTTTCTTAGACTGTAGCCTTATAACTCTTAATTCTGCCTTCTTTACCCCTTTGTCCTTATTCATCTATCCTGCTTTTCATGGGATAAACAGCGCCTCAACTCTTGTGCCAAATATTCAGCAGGACTTCCAAGATTCCAAATACTGGCTGCCAATGACTTTGGTTCCCACAGATAAAGTAGCGATAGTCCTCACCATCATCACTTGCCACCCGAAGTCAATACTTATTACCTATTCCGGTCCTAGTTTACTAAATTCCCTCAAAGGTGCACCTGTGGATCATTTTGTGCATGTTCAGATTCTGCTTTTATTCCTGCACAGCGCTGTCTGTGTCACCCAGAGTAGCTGTAGTTTGTTTCTAGCTGTCTTTGTATTTATGTACAAGGAATTTTGACCTCCTTGAGTAAATAGCTACCTCTTCCAATTGATATCTTTTAGCTACGAGACAGAGTCCCAAATGGTAAATAATATCTCTTTAGCTGATTTATTTTACTGAAAACATGACTCAAAAGCATGTTGGTGAATGCAACTAAGAAGTTGTGATCATCCAATCCCAGACGACCATAGCACAAAGGACTGCTCCTTCTTTGGACTATTTACTTTACGGAATGCAAACAGCTAATATCAAAGGAATGTTAACACTTTCCTTTGAAAAGCTATTTTTCAGTAACTCAAAGAAAAGGCAGCTTGCAAATGTGGAGAACAGAGATACAAGAAAGAGAGCAGGGCCAAGTGACAAGCAGAGTGATGGAGATGACAAAAGGTCATACTTTCAGATAAAAGTTTGGTGTGCTCTTTCTTCCTTTTAAATTGGGTTGAGACACTAAGGTTGAAAGAATACTAAAAGATTTTGCCACTCAAGCCTTGCTATCCTGAGGATTCTATCTTCACCACCCTTGTTCAGTTAACATTACAAAAAACCTGAGGTTCTTCTCCTTGTTCCTGCCTCCGCCCAGTTCACCTGGGTACCGCACTTCCATCAATATCTCTCTGCCCAGTCGGTGATTCTGCCACCCCCAACACCTGCCCTTTCCACACCCCCAGCCCTGAGTCTCACATGAGAATGACCTCATTGAAAAATAATCTAAGAGCCAACAAGATAACAGTGAAACAGGACAATGGAAATGAAAGTTAGGAGGCCTGATTTCTACTCTGAGTGCTGCCACTAAATACCAGGTGAATATGGATAAATCCCTTCTGTTTATAAAAGAGGGAGGGCAAGTCACGTTGTGTCTAAAATCCTTTTTCCAAATAATTCTAGGAAGTAGATTTTATTAACTTCCAAAAAGAAATACAATCAATGTTCAAAATAAAATTGAAGAAATGTATTCTGCGTTGACTACCAGGAACCATTTCCTTGCTTTCTCTCACTAATATTAATTTTATAATTGCTTGTGGTTTATATGCATATAAAAGAGAAAGCCACAATTGTTGCACATTGGTCTCCCTCTTTTTTTTTTCTGCACAGGGCC
Source organism: Otolemur garnettii (assembly GCF_000181295.1). Lineage (NCBI taxonomy): Eukaryota > Metazoa > Chordata > Mammalia > Primates > Galagidae > Otolemur > Otolemur garnettii. The sequence goes on from NW_003852465.1 coordinate 2,818,785, forward strand.
TTGGGTATGACGCCTTTTAGAAACTGGTAGGAATCCACCTCTCTAGCACCATCTCTTAATGGGTCCCTAAGCCCCCACACTGAACTTCTCACCCTCCGTATGAGCAGCAGCTTCTCCCCGGATCCTTCCCTCTCGTGGCTCATCTCGACTCTGGGTTCATTTCCTCTATCTTTTCCCACATATCCCATTGCACTATAGTGAGTTCTTTATGAGCTTAACCCGCCATCTAGATTCTAGACGATGAGCTTTTAAATGACTGTTGGATGAGAAGAATGTATCGCTTGAAAAAGAACAAGCTTTGGAGTAAAAGAAAAAGGTGGGATCAATTTATGATTCTGATGAATTGTTGCTGAGTGACCTTAAATAAATTCCTTAATGCTAGCTCTGTGTTTTCTCATTGATATAATGAGATTTAAGATATCTGCTAACTCAATTGGCACTATGATCTGAGAAACAGAAGACCCAAAACAAATGGAGAAAGGAGGAATTTGATGGGCCCTCCTAACTGAAAATGCCAGGGGTTTATTGTTTCAGCTATACCTTCATACAGGGGCTCAAATGACGGCACTAAATTTCAGTGCTTCTCCATCTTTTGGCTTTTATATCCTCTTTTTTGAATCCATCCTCAGGGTCTGTGTATTGTGGCAAAATAAAACTTGAAGCTACACATGATCTATTCTTGCAAGTTCAAATACAATAAAAGAGCAAGTATTCTTTTTCCCATTCAGTCCCCTGGCTTAGTTCTGTACGTTTGTTCTTAAGTTGAATCTGTGTGTAAGTTGGAACAGGTACGTTTTCATATTGCTTACAACCGTGCAAGTCATATGTCAGTCAGATGTTTGTAACTGGGGGACTGGCTATAGTTTCAACAAAAGTCTTAGGCCTGATTTGAATAGGCTTGAAGTGAATTAAATACCCATTCTTGAAATGCTGACTATGGCGAAGGAAATGAAATGTACTCACTGGCTTACATCAGTCCTAAGCAAACACATGAACTGGGAAAGAAGAACACGCAATTCTGCAGAAGAAATGGAGGATCATTTTTCTAAAAGGACAGTGAATGAATGCTGGTCGGCCAGAGGTGACCATTCTGCTCTGTCTGACCCTGTCAGATTCTTATCAGATTAAACGAGACATTCACAGAACATTTAGGACAATGCTTGGTACTTCAGAAGTTCCCAGTGCTACACATGATGACCTGAGTAAAGTGAATGAGTAAAAACTGAATCTGCTAGTGGAATTATTAGAATGAGTAATTTATAGATAATAATTTTGCTTTATTTTTATACTTCATTCTTTGATTGCTTTTATTGTTTGGCAGAGATTACAAGAGAATACACCACATCTATTGTTTGTACAGCTTTCTGAACATATTCTGCTTTAATACAATTATACCACAGTATAATACCTGGATAGCAAAAGCAACTGAGCCCTACATCCGTCCTCTCTACAGTAGTTAACTCAGTCAACATGTGCATGAGGGGCTCGCATAAGCTCCCCACACCCTGCCAGTTCTAGCTGTGCAAAGCTGAAGCAGACAAGGCATGAGCCTCAAAGAGCTGAATTGTTTTGTTTCATATCCGAGGCTCATGGTATGCATAATACATGCTTAGTAACAAACATAACAGGCAAGGACCCGTTTATAGGAAAGCAAAGGGAACACACAGAAGATTAAGCAACTTAGTGAAATACAAATTTGCTAGTTAAAAGAAAAAGAAGTGGTCCTAATTACAAAAAGGTAGTAAGTATCAGTGACATTTTGATAATTTTAGGAGCCCTACTTCAGAAAGAGTGATGGAAGAAGTAAGCTGAACTCTGAAAACTGAGAAAAGATGATATACTATGAAACCCGAGCAGGGCTCCTTTGAGAATTCAGGCGGGCTCTTTGAGTTAGAACCTGATCCCAGCTCCACTTACCTTGCTGTGTAACTTTGGGCAAGTTACATAAAATTCTCGGTGTGGCTCCTTCTCTTCATATAAAGTAGTATTTGTGTGGAGGGACTAAGATGACCCTGCATTGAATCCTCATCTTCTCTTGCATGAACTGGTAACGATCCCAACTTGCCCTCCTGCCCTTTGACACCTCACCCAGGATACTGCTGCTGAAGTTGTCTTTCTCAGTGGAAACTCTGACCACTTGATTTCCTTCATAAGAGCTCCTCTTAAAGTTGCCAAATGTTCACTACTCACTATGTTTCTTCCGTGATCTGGCCCTTGCCTCTACCTCTGCAGCTTCCCCCTCCCCCATAACTCCTCATCTAGCCCCATCTTAAACTCTTAGCTTCAAACACATTAACTACCTAACAGTCATCTAGCATGACCGTTTCCTATCTCTGTGCCACTGTATCATCACTATTTCTTTATCTGGAAATTCGTTCTCCTGGCTCACCACTGAGATCAATTCTATTCTCTCTTCTAAGATAGATTTGCTGGATTCTTTTAGTAGCTTCCAACCTAGAGCTGACTAGAGTTCTGAGGTGGTTTCCCGCCACCTCCCTCCACATGGAAGATATTCATGCTTGTGTGAGTGGGAGCAGTGAGAAGGATCTAGGAACTAAAAATGCAAAAGAAGAAGATATAATTCCATGAGGGAAATTCTTGAAAACTGATAAAAGCGCATGAGTGGAGGGACTTGCCTTTGGTAGGAACAGGGACATTTCTTTCGTTGTAGTAGGAAGACAGCCAGAGTCTTTCTACACACAAAGACCGACGCATGTAGCCTGGGGCACTGAGTGGAGGGGAGATGCAGGAGTTCCCATTCCATGGTTTCTTTTTTCTCCATGAAGTATGGAACGAGATGGCTCATCAAGTGTGAGGAGAGATGACAGCGTAGCAGAGTGGCAGAGAACAGGGGTTTGAAACACCAGTCTGGGAGAGTGGAAAGCTGGTGTCCCAGTGGTCTACAAGTGTCCAGTGAACTATGAGTTGAGATCATCAACTGAGAGTAGGAGTTTCTGTTGGAAATCTGAAGAAAAGAGGAGGAAGTATGGCATTAGTCTTTTTAGCAGGTGGAAAAGCTACTTGACAAGGAAAGTACTCTGTGATTGTCCAGGCAGCACTGACCACCCATTTGCAATTTGTGGTAATGTTTTCACAAGGAAAGCAGTCGGGGTGGCCATTGAGATGTGCGTTTTCCTCCAAGATTGCACAGCTGCTCAAGTGGGGATACAGAGAAATGAATATTTGGGCTTAACCACAGTTGACCTTTTACTGAGTGATACAGGGAATAAGGGAGCTGTGGATTTTATAAAAGATAATTTCACTTAACTATGGATCCCAAGCCGGATCAAGAGAGAGGTGCAGGCCTGAGGGAATTGTTTGCAGTTCCTGTGGGAACGCCAGCAGGTCTGGTAGGAGAGCATCAGTGCTGGCACGAGAAACACAAGAGCATCTGAGCTGACCAGCCAGGGAGTGCTCACCCTGTTATTTTAAAGTAAAGCAACTACAAAAGGCCATTTGATGAATGATCTTTCCTGCACCTAGCTTTATGGCATGTTAAACTGTTTTGATCCCCCAAGAACATAAAAGTTACAAAATCCAGTCACAAACGGCTATGCAGAGTTAGTGATGCCATTAGAAAAATAATAAATGACCATTTTAATGTCCACTAAAAACTAGAGTCAAAAAAATCCCAGATTTCTAGATTCTTAAAAAAGTAAACCTCATGATGTTAACACCTAAAAGTAACTTCAGTTTCCACCAAAGATACAATAAGCAAATTAGGGAAGCAGGAAAAACCCCATCTGGTATAGACAGAAGCCCTTCCCTGGTCCTTTGCATGCCTTTGTTCTAGACAGAGCACTGTGGAGTGTAAGTCCTTTCTAGGACAGGTTTCCACGTGGTCAGCTTGGTTCCCTACTGTCACTGCAGAAGTAAGGATACAAAGTTTACAGCTGACTTCTCACTTACCTTAATTTTATGCTTCTCATTTCTATTCCTAGTCCAGAATTCATCACATCAACTATTGATACTAGCATTATGAAACCATTTCCGCCCCAACTAACCATGTAGGCAAAGTTAATATTTATTTCTTTGTCAAGAAAATCAACTCCAAAAGGTCATTCATGACTTCCTAGGGTGACCCACAGCCCACAGAGAGAAGCATTTAGCCTAAGTCTAGAAAACTGTGACACTTTATTTCCCTCAGAATCCAGAATCTAATTCTAAGAATGGGAACTTGGGGATGATGGCCACATTTCACAATGTCAAGGGGAAAGAAGTTGTTGAATAAGGAGTGAAGGATATTAACAAAAACATATGACTGTGAGCTTTAGTTTTTACCTGTGATGTCTCTACAGAATATGATCTAATTATTAGGTGGGGTGACTTGCTATGAAAATGTTTGGAGTTGGAGCATAAAATCCTGTAAAGTTTTTGTCATAGGGATTTGGGTAGAACAAGAATTTTGTTATTTATTTCTTACTAAGTTTTATACCTAGTTTCCATTATGCAGTAGATAAAGCTCTTGAAACAATGTTCTTGTAGCAGATTAGGCTTTCTTTAACTGGGAAGGTTAACATTCTTATATTTTATATAAAATATATTTTACATATTTTGATTGTTTTTTAATGAAATGTTTCCTTGGAATAACTAAGCAAAACATTTCACTAGTTACTAAGCAAATGTAACAAAATGTAAGGCAATATAGGATTAAGACTAAGCTTGTGTAAAAACGTTTGTCTAATAAGTGAAAACTAGGAGGATAAGTAAGATAAAGGTAAAGATAATCACACAATAGACTTGCCTGATTATCAGATGATATAAATAAGCACCCTATGTGGCCTGAGTTCTTCCTTAGGTTTGAGTAATGCTGATCACATCTGAATTTTCTCATTCAGAGGAAAACCTTTACAGCATGGGCCTTAGAATTCTATACAGTTTGGGAATAATTTTGCTTAAAACACCATTGTGAACAGTGTCAAGCCTTGTTTTTCTGTTTTTTGTTTTTTTGTGTTGTCCAGCCAGAGAGTTCTATCTAGAAAGCATTTTTTTTTCCTTTTAAGTTTTTTGTTCTTCCCTAAACTCAATCATAAAAAGTATAAAAATCTCACAGTACCGTAACACAAGGTCTGACAGTTAAGTTTGCACTTAATGGTGCACTTACACTGGCAGCACTGTACAAACAGCTCAGTGAGGTTTCATAACCTCGGCATTCCAGTGGCTCACAGCTGCATTTGTGTCATTGCGTGGTGGTGTTGTGCTGAGCAGCATTTATTCCTGTTTCTCTGTGGTTTTATGTGCCATCAAAAGGATGTCAGGCTTGAACGAGAGCCATGACAGTTTAAATTTCTTTTTAAACTTGGCAAGAGTGGAAGTGAAATCAGGGCCATGTTAATCCAAGTTGATGGGGAGAACGCCATGAAGAAAACAGCAGTGCAATGTTTTGCTGCACTGCTACAAGGGAGAGAAAGCGTCACTGATGAAGAGATGTCAGGGCAGCCAGTAATGAGCAAAACTATCAAAAACATTGGAAAATATATCAAGTTGTGTATCAAAGTCTTTGACTGTGAGAAGCATAGCAGACCAAGTAAACATTGAGAGAAAGCAGTTAGGAAAATCTTAACTGAAAGTTTTGGCTTGATAAAGGTATGTGCAAAATGGTCCCAAAGTAACTCACTGATGAACAAAAGAAAGAAGAGTGTAAATATACTAAGAACTTTTGGAGAGGCAAGGTGATGTTTGGGCCACATTGTCACTGGTGTTGAAACATAAGCAGATATGACCCTGAAACAAAGCATCAAAGTGCACAATAGAAGTCAGCCAGTTCTCCACAACTGAAAAAGTTCCATAAGTCCAAATCAAGAGTCCAAACGATGTTGCTAACCTTTTTTGATATCAGAGGGATTGTTCACTATGAATTTGTACTGACTGGACAGTTAACCAGGTTTACTATTTGAAACGCTGAGTGAAAAAGTTAGACAAAAATGATCTGAACTTTTTGCCAATAACGCATGGCTCTTGCAACACAGCAATGCACCAACTCACACGGCACTGTTTATGAGGGAGTTTTTGGCCAATAAACAGAGTTGTATTGGAACACCTCCCTATTCATCTTATTTGGCCCCCAATGACTTTTTTCTTTAACTGAAGATAAAGGAAATATTGAAAGGAAGATATTTTGATGACATTCAGGACATCAAAGGCAGTACAACCACAGCTCTGATGGCCATTCCAGAAAAAGAGTTACAAAATTGCTTTGAAGGGTGGACTAGGCACTGGCATCAGTGCACAGCTTTCCAGGAGGAGTACCTCAAAGGTAACTGTAGTGCTATTCAGCAGTGAGGTATATATTGCTTTTTCTAGGACAAGTTCGCGGAATTAATTATCATTCCTCATATAAGCAACTTACGTAAAAATCCTATTTTGTGACCAGAAGGGTTTTTCACAGCAACTTTATTAACTACCTTTAATCTTCTACTCTACCCTCAATCTATATATAATCTTTTTCTCACCAAATTAGACACTGCAGTTTGATTTTTTTTAAGAGACTTGAGACTCCTTCCCAGAACACAGCATCTTGAAGCACATTTCGGTCAAAATGAATGTAGTTTCACCAGGTGTGTGAAGTGATGCTCTCACTCTAGTCACAGATGACTTATGGATGGTTAGCACCGCCATCCATGCTGGCTGGACTTTGATTTGTATAAGCCCGTGAATTGTCTCCGTGGAGAAAATGTACAGAGGTAGCATTTCACTTTTATGTTTTTCATCAAACAGCTTCCTACCGACAGAGGGAAAGGTATGAACGTTGTTAGGGAAAACATTCTCTATTACCAGGAGGTTGTTTCTTCAGAAGTCAGAGGCTTGTGTGCACTGCGAAGGGAATACTTAATTAAGCCTGTGCTGGAGAACTCCTTCCAGATAAGCAGAGTCTTTACAAAGCCACCTTGGCCGCACACAAACAAAATAGTCTACAAGTAGCTGCTTATAAGTTACTTTGTCATAGAATTAAAGGATGTTTGATTCTAAAATGTATGCCTCTGTGCACCAACATGAAATGTGTGGTGTCTGTGACATCCTCTACCAAAGTAAGGGATGTAAGATCACACCCTCGGCACTGGTCTTAGGTGGTTTGGCCCAAAATCTCACTTGAGCCTTTCTCAGTGCCTGAATTCCTCCTGCCCAAAATTTAGTCCTTTGAATTAAGGCTTTCTGTTCAAACTTTATGAGCCAAACCCTGATTGGGTCACATTATTCATGATAATCCTTTTACGAGATATTTATCAATTATCTTGATGTCTCAAGAGCAACCTGGGCAGTGCCT